>NC_082393.1:4852569-4887569 GCF_031168955.1 Gadus macrocephalus
GGCTGCTTCTTCAACACGTCTATTTATCGCTCTCTCGCTGACACCCGCTGTCTAGGAGAGACAGTTTCAAGGACTGCAAAGGCAGTGTGAGGGCGAAAGAGAGAGGGGGAGTGAGAGAGAGAGAGAGAGAGAGAGAGAGGGGGTGGTGGGGTGGTGCTGGGAGGGGGAGTGACCCCAAGGTTAGTGTAAGCCAGCTGGGCGCCACTCCACACGTTGTTCTCTGCGCTGCCGCCCCAGCTGTGGCGGTATTAACCATAAATCCTGTGTTCCTGTCGTGGCTGGCACCTGGCTGTGAAATGATGACCACTGTGGTAGACTGTACAAATATAGACATATGAACACAGAAAATGTGTATAAATACATTTGTATATAGTTGTATATAGTTGTTCATCTCTATATAAAGGTGAATTATATATGGGGAAACCATCATTTATAGTTCATCGTAAAAATCTTAATTTAGTTATCTATTTGGATTAAACTAGTTATGTCTATAACTATATTTTTCTGATAGTTCATTATTATCATTATTTATATGTATTAGCATCAGTATTATTAATATCACTGTTATTACTGTAATATTTTATTTTAATATTTCATAAAGTGGTTATCATTTCCATAAGAGCAACGTCTGACTCGCCGGTGCTTGTTTGGCGGCATGCTAGCTTGTCGGCGTGTTGTTGTTGTTTATTTGTGGCTCCTGCTAAATCCCCTGCTGGTTCCAAGCTGTGCGCGTCCACCAGAGAGAGGACAGGTTTCCATCTTGGCTGCGCCGCCTTAGCCTCCCTCCTCCTCCGAACGTTCCCCCAGCCGACGTCGACGCCCGGCGTGTCTCCCCGAGCCCGAAGCTACACTCCGTGTGTGACCTTATGTCCGGAATATCTCGGAAACGTCTGTTCCTCCCCCCTTCTCCTGTCATGACGCACGCCACTCGAAACGTGAGCCCCAACGTTTACCGTTAATCTCCGCGGGAAGAGGGAGTACGCCGAGTGCACACTCTCCTCTTCCTCGGATACCGACATGAGCATGATGCGGGTGATGCTTCTATTTGTCACAAGGAGAAGTGCTACCGCGATAAACACACCACCCCCCCCCCCCCCCCCCCCCCCCCCCCCCTCCTCTCCTCTCCTGTCCCATCCCTTCCATTCACAACTGAAGGCAATGCCACATCAAAAAGAGAGATTTTCCTGTCAAACTGTCACATTAATTCAGATGTGAACAAGGCCAGGGCCCTGCATTCATAGCATAGGAGGGAGCCCCACATATACACACACACACGCAGGTACACAGACAGAGAGGATTAACACACAGTGCAAGCGACACTGGCACACAGCTACGAAGCAAAGCAACAGACAGCGTTTACTCTGCACGACGAGGCTATGGATTCTGTACGGCGGTTCGCGTCTTTCCGATGCGAGGGGCGAAGGGAGTCGCGTTCAAACAGTGAGACGTTGAATTACGGAACGGCTAGAATCATGCCAACGCGCCTCCTCAGCTATTTAAATAAATTTAATCCAACCCCGTAATTACAATTAGCACAGTGTGAGCTGATGATTGAAACTGTGCTCACCAGGAGTGGGTAAATGATGGGTAATGGGGGGTAATTTGGTTTTTAAAATTCAAGAACCAACACTTGAATCGGCGACTGATTGATGTATGTGCCCGGAGTGATCGAAAAAGGCAGGCTTGTGGTGACGTTACCTCGACAAATCCTTTAGGAACGCACAAAATGTGGACACAAAAGAGGTACCGGTGGCGTCCTCCGTCATATCGACGGCGCCCAGCGTGTGTGGACAAGGGGAGACGTAGCATATGCCAAGACGTTTCAGGCGAAGAAGCGCAGGTACTCAAGTGCTTGACGCGTTTACCCACAGGATCCGTTGGTCCCAGGTGTACGACAGCAGCCATTGGTGACATTCATTGGCGCCGAAGGTATTCCAGCCCGGGATTAGCTTTGTCAACGCGGCCCATTGAAGTAGAAACTGGGTGCAGCTTTTAACAAGGCACCTCAGGGGAAACGGCTCTGGCACTGGGACACAATATGTCAGCTCTGACATGTACCTAATCCCCCCCCTATGACGGTTGCTTAACTTTCTGCAAAAAAAATTGAAAATTATCTGCAGACGGGGTTGGACGGTGGTCGAGGTTCGGCTCTTCTTAAACAGAGTTTAATGCTACGAGGGCAGGATCGTTAAAGGGGACATATTATACCACCAGGTGTGAGTGTGATTAGCTGTGACGTTTGAAAATCTGCCTCTTCTGACATCACAAGTGGCGTGTCCACCTAAATGTATGACGGATAGATGAGCAACGATTGCTACAGTCCACTGCGTCGGCTGGTAGACTGATCTATCCAGCACACATCTAGGTGGACACGCCCATTTGTGATGACAAAAGAGGGCTATTTTCAAAACAGCTTGTAACGGCTATTCACACTCCCACCTGGTGGTATGACATGTCACCTTAAAGTGCTTTGGGTGGGGTCGGACTCCAGCGGAATAGTACCGGGTTCGAACCCCGACGTTCGATCGCCGTGAGACGCTTCGGGCAAAAGGCGTTTTTAAGTGAACAGTACGACAGGCGACAGGGCCAGGTCTCCACTCACCGTTTCTCCCCCTTGTACCACTCGAAGATGGGCACGGGCACGGCGGCGGCCTCACACCTCAGCAGGGCGGTCCGGCCCAGGCCCACCCCGTGGCTCTTCATCTCGTGGATGGACGGAGCGACTGGGAGAAGGACGGAGGAGAAGGAGGAGAAAACGTCAACGAGTGATCAATGGAGGTGTTAGCTTAGCGACTTGTTAGCTAAGGTGATGTAGAATGATGAAGGGTCCTCTCATCCGAGCTATCTTTGTTGTGTACGGGGAATGGGTTAACCTATTTATTGTAAGTGCTTGCCAATTGTCTCTATGAATATTTGTACTGTACCGACATTGATTTCCTCTGACAAATGTAAGTCGCTTTGGATAAAAGCGACTATCGAAGTGCCCTAAATGTAAATGTATTGAAAATGTAAGTGTGTTTAACGCCCAGTAGAAGAGATTCAGGATTCAAACAACAACCTCCACCATCTACCAGTAGGTATCCCTGAGTACAGGTAAACAAAACAAGGCACCTGAGAAGGGACGAGTTCTGGATGGAACCGGTTGATGTAGAGCCTTACGTTACCGTCGGTGGGTCAGGTGACCAGAACCGACACATTGGGGATTGACCTGACACTCGATTGTACCGAGGCCGGAGAGAGAGAGAGAGAGAGAGAGAGAGAGAGAGAGAGAGAGAGAGAGAGAGAGAGAGAGAGAGAGAGAGAGAGAGAGAGAGAGAGAATGGGAGAATGGGAAAGGTACAGCAAGAATACTGAGAGTCGGGAAACGAATGAACGAAATGAATTGTATTGCATGGTGATAAATTGCTTAATGGAAGTTCAAAGCTTCAATGGCGAAGGCCGGCTCTGTGAATACCGAATGAGTCTCCTTTCATGTGCAGGAATGTGCTGTAAATCTCTCTGCCAGTGTCTGCGGTGGCTGCTTTTAAACACCAGGGCTTTCTCGAGCAACCCAGCGCGCTATTGTTGCTTCATATATTTACCTCCCTTATGGCAACACAGTCATGAAAATAAATGAAATTACTGAATTGGGATTGTATAGAATTGGCAACAAAAGCATTTGGTCCAATCCGATACACCGTTGGACAGCCGAGGAAGCAGAGACAGAGGAAAAAAAACATAATCCTTCGCTCTCATCCTTCGATTGATCCCGTAATTGGCAAGAAAATGTTAAACCAATTGCATTTTGCATGTTTTATTAGAATTCCCTGTTATCATGGTGATGTTGTATTCACAGGCAGCACCCCTTTTAGCTTTCCTTCCTTTGCTCCGTTTTCCACAGGGTTAATGTTGTCGCCAGCTCCACAACACATGTTATCAGAGCGGGAGAGAAAGGATAAAAAAAAATAAAAAAATATATATGTCAACAGAACACAAAAGTTGACCCCCCCCCCCCCTGACCCACAGAAAAAGATATTGGCTGCTCCGGTCCCCCACCAGGGCCCCCGAGCTAGCCACAGATTGCCATGTCATGACTGAAAGTGACTTATTCACTATTTATATGGCTGACAATGGCGCTTTTGAGGAGCCCCTGTCGGTCAGCGCTGCAGGGGTACGACTTGGGCCGGGTTCCCTTACTCCTTCGTTTACCAACGCGTCTGGAGACCCTGGCCAGCCGTGACCCCCAGCGAGGAGACGGGCCAATGTCGCGCCGTCGGAGCCCTCCCGCCCTATCACAATGAGCTGTGATGTATTATATTTTTAACCTTTTCATACATGTACATATGTGTTTACGTATATATATAGTATATATTATATATATATATATATATATATATATATATATATATATAGTATATAGTATATATATATATATATATATATATATATAAATACACACATAGTAGCTATGGATATATATATACACATTATAACAGGTTGTATCAAAGTCTGTTAGATTTTTGTAATTTTGACATACATATATATATAGATATATACATTATAAAAACTATATATATATATTTGTGTGAATACATAAACATATATATATATTACGCACATATATATATAAAATAAAGACTTTGATACGTGTTATATTGCTTATACATATACATGCAATATAACAGGTTGTATCAAAGTCTGCTTGGCTTTTGAGAGAGCTCTCCCAATTCCTGAATTATTCAATTCTACCATGCCGACGCGCCACAAGTCCTAAACCTGTCATAACACGTCCTCAGTCACATCTCATCTCATAACCGACAGCAAACACAAAATCCATCCCTCACGCCAACAGAGGACAATCACTCCTCAGCCACTGGGCCAAACAACACAAGCACAGCATCTGATGTGCTCCACTCCACACAGGCTCGAACAGGTGCGGAATAAGAGTTCAGAAGTGTGCTTCTGTTGGTGTTGTTTATATTGCTGGAGCAACACTTGAGTGTCTGTGTGTCTGTGTTGTGCGTGAGGGGTTGGGGTATGTATACCGCCACTTGGACTCAGGTAGAGAGTCCAATGCCCACACCATGCCCACTTAACTTACCCCTCACTAGCTTTCCGATCTGAGCGTCGTTGTTGAGGATCGATTGCGATGAGCGCGAACACACTCAGTTTGGCTTAACTTTTTTTACATTTTTGGTTTATGTTTTAATTCTACTCTACCTGGTGTCGTTTTTAATATGAACGATTCTCTTTATAGGAGCAAGCAATGATTTTTTATCATTGCTGGTGGTACTGGTGTACTGGTGTACTGTGTACTGGTGTACTGGTGTACTGGATAGTCGTCACCAAGGGGTCGACGACTCTACCCTGGTAAGCAAGCAGACAAACGTAGTTCAAGGGGGAATAATATATTGTACAAGGTTCAGTATGTATAGTTGGACATGATTGATATATTGCCACGGAACCTTCTCTGCATCCTAATGAGCATGGCCAAATGTATCCGATACACAGGAGATGTTTGGATTTAGCAGGAGGACTTACTTTTTGGCTTTTTCTTATTATGCCTTTTATGTTGTAGCTCGGTGGAAATGCGAGTGCTGGCCCGCTATAGAATTGGGGAGCGTGTTGGCAGGAATTCAGTGGCTGTACGTAAGTTTGTTTAAAGTGCATCTTAAAAGAGACTACGACTTTGAACATTTAAGTTTTTAAACATGGAATTTGGCCGTTGTCTACGAAAAAGTATGAAGTGTACTTGTATCAAGTATAGTCATATTTTATATATAATTTATCAGATGAAGGCTTTAAGAATGCATGATGTCTTTCATCTCTCTTCCGAATCTGGATCCTCTTAAGCCTTTTGCTCCGATATACATTAAAAGTCAACCCAATTACAAAGTAAATAATTCAACAATCCCCACAATAGCCAATCGGCAAGGGACTTCTAGCAAGGACACCAAGAAAAAGGCATTCTCCAAAACACACACCCTCTCCGTTAAATCATAAAAAGGCATTAAAAAAATGACACTTGGTCAATAAGGTATCAGTGTGTACAAATGAAAGATCCTCCCGGCGCATCTGAACCAAAACCAAAACACAGTTGGGCTGGTCAGTAACAAGCCACATCTGAATTCAACTTCAAAGAAAAAATCCATTGAGAATGACACAAATCAATGCGGTACATTGGGCTTCCATGGCCCATTAAGAATCTGCCTAATCCTCCAATGCGTCATTACGTTGCACCATTGATCATCTGGAGGCCCGTGAAAGCTTCAGGTTGACCTGACCTGCCAGTCATGTGGTACAGTTTGAGGCGGCATTGTGGAAGAGGAGGGGTCGATACCTCAACTAACGAGATAACGAGAAATCCCTGGCCGATATTCAGCCTTAAAAAACGAAAACAACGCAGAGTCTCTCTCATTTGGCATCTTGTTGTTGGGCTACCTTTGTGTAAATGCCAATTGCCTTACTGACATTTGACCAATTATATCTAATTAGGAATGCCGCTTTTAACCGTGTTATCAGTGACATGTGTATTATAAACTGAATCGGTATATGTTACTGTTAATATAGTGGCCTACTCTTGGAAACGCAGCGACCCAGGATAGGAGTCAATTGTAGCAAATGTAATGATTACTAATACATGACATGAGGAGAAATAACACTGCTCACTACCGTGCAATGTTGTTACGAACAGGAATGCAATAGGGGTTGACTAAACGATAGTTGTCCTTACAGAAACATGCTTTCTGTAATATATATACAGTATTTTATTTATAATTATAATATTGATAGCTTTGGCTATTTGACAAAACTGCTAAGCTTCTACGTTATCTAGCTGCGAGCAAAATCATCACCCGAATGAAGGGTTCTCGGTTTAAATATATATGTCAACACTCCAATACTACAACCGCATCAATACCATGGAGAAACAAGCTGTAAAATGTTCCCATAATCTCAGAGGTGGTCCGAAATGCTCATATTTCATATGCAAATCAATAATAATTTCCCTTAAATTTTGGACTGGCAATTTAAATCCCGTGGAAGATGGATCCTATCCATAAAACTCCCTGCACCCAATCTCGTATTTCCAATTTCCAATCTGCTGGCACCACCTCCTTTGTCATCATATATATATCGGGCAACACGCCGCCATTAATTTCTTTTAAAGCAATGCAAAGTAGTGCACCAAATAAATTCCGGAAGTCCTTGATAATCTGGGTAATTTAGTGTCCGGGAGCATGCGGTAATGTTGCTGTAAATCACGGGCAGCCGTTCCCTTGTCGCCCGACAGATGTGGGGGGTGGGGGTGGGGTTAGCGGGTGGGAACCAGGAATAGCACAGGGGGGTCGGGGTACAATATGTGCTGCGGCAGGATTACACATTTGTCAGCACCAGGTTGATCGCCGACCATTACTTATTACATCAGCGAGGGAGCGAGGGAGGGTGGGGGAGCCAGACACACAAAAAATAAAACCAAAGTTGGCGCGTCCCGCCTGAACCGAAACACTCTCCCAGCCAGACAATGCAAGCTAACATTAACATGCATGGCCTGTGCTGGATACGTGGTGTAGCTGAAGTATATTTAATGCTAATGGACATCGCAGGAGGTTTGTCAGTAAACGCGCGCAGTCTCTTCGGCGGTTAGCTCTATTTAGCGGTACACGGCGTGACAATTAATAATTAAATGGTGTGTTGTTCCTCGACTGTACGCAAGTTATTTAGCCGTAAGCCATTGTTTGCCACAGGAACCTTCGCCCGCTTTGTAATTAAAAGATCAACTAATAAGGCCACCTCTTAAGCCATATTTGAAAATGAGTTTTTTCCCTCGCAATTAGGAAATGGACTCATCAAAGCATGACTTATCAGCGTGGCCACACACCCACACCCAAACACACACACACACACACACACACACACACACACACACACACACACACACACACACACACACACACACACACACACACACACACACACACACACACACACACACACACACACACACACACACACACACAGCTCTCCAATTCCAACTACGGCCTCTCCTGAATCATTATTGTGTATTTATTAGCTTTAATTGTATTAGTCAGGAATGCACACTCTAGCCAGTATTTAGTAATGTATTAGATTGTCCCTGAACAAAGTCTCCTGAATCATTGCGTTGCATTTTCCCTCTATATAACCCCCAGGACCTGTAAATAACCAGCTGCACTGTGGCTTTGACAGCGAGTTGGACTCAGGCCATGTCCACATCATGCAGACGTTTTCCGTCACCACCAGAATAAACAGCACTTCTCAAAACCGCTCCCAACAGGATCCATCTGAAAAGGCCAGCCGTTGCATTGCTGCCGTTCCTGAAACCGACGACGTATAATTATAATTATAATGGATGAATCGACGGTCAGTCAGACTAAAGTGCTCTGTGCGAGGGCCAGAGAGAGGGCATGAACTGAAACTGAAAGAGACTCCCACGTCGATTCATCTCAGATACATAATAACATTTCCCCGGACTGGAGTAGTCCACCGCGTCCACATGTAAGTGTGTTCGCGTCTATACTAATGCGTTTTGGTGGATGAGGCAAAAGGCTTAGGGCGGTCTCAGGTTAGCCTTCCTCACCAGGATTGCTGATGTTCTCTTCCAGCCAGGGCTGGTGGTGGTCCTGGCTGAGAGAAAGGCCGAAACAGAGATACAGACATACTGCTGGACTTCGGTTTGAAACACAACCAGCACTGTGAGAAGGGCTTTATTCATCCAGACAACGCGATTTGTTATTAATGCCCTGCTGCATGCGGCACTACCTGAGCCCCAGCGGCAGCTACGGATATCTCTATTTAGGCCCTGGCGTTTAAAACCACGGCTCTTTACAGCGGAGACGAGACGGACTACCGGGTTGAGCTGAGGCGGGCTGATGTAAGGGAGGGCCGTGTCGGAGATAAAGTACCTGTGGCGTGCCCCTTCAGACGTGCATCCATGTGGAATGGGATACACACTCAGGCACACACACACACCTTAGTTTACATCTTTGTCATTACCAGAGTGTTGTCAATGTCCTTAAGATGCAGGGTGCCTGTCTGCTGACCGGCAGTTGAACAGGTTAAGCCTATTATTTGCGCGAGAGGTGGTCACGACTCTGAAAAACAACTGTCTGGGGAGGCAAGGGCCATGTTGTGGGTATATTTGCCATACAGCAGCGACGGAATTACAAAGCAGCCAGAGCCTAAAGGCTGGGGCTTCAGAAGAGAGAGAGAGAGAGAGAGAGAGAGAGAGAGAGAGAGAGAGAGGAGAGAGAGAGAGGAGAGAGAGAGAGAGAGAGGAGAGAGAGAGAGAGAGAGAGAGAGAGAGAGAGAGAGAGAGAGAGAGAGAGAGAGAGAGAGAGAGAGAGAGAGGAGGAGGGAGAGAGAGCGACTGGGGGGGTCTGAAGCAAACAACCAAGACAGAGCAGTGTCAAGCATTTGAAGTGTTCACATTTAGCCTCGCCCCGGAGCTTTAATGAAGACCAGAGACGTCTACCTCGACGCTACAGCTGTAATTGCGATAGCCGGCGCTCTAATGTGCATGCTCATAATTAATTAAAAGCTGATCACAGATTTCTCGACCAATTACCGTACACAGGGCGGAAAAAACAACAAAGAGAGGTGTGTGTGTTTTCTTCTTGCTACTCTCACGGTCAACGGGTGCGTTGGATTCACAGCGGCAGGGTGCCGACGGAGCGAGGGGGTCATCTCAGAAGCATGCAGGGCAGGGGCCTGCATGCTTCTTATCCCAACACCACTGAAAACGGCCAGCCATGTTTGTTTTCTCTACAATTAAATGACCTGTTTTTATTTAGGCCTAATTCAAACTTCTAGAGGGGCTGGTCGTGGAATGTCTGGAAGGGTTCAAAGTAAGGACCAATCGTCTAGCATAGACCTATAGATGTATGATACATAAGCCTCATCATATCCTCAACGACCCGGACGTCCATCTTTCCCCCTAGCGATTTGCTTACATTAACATTTACATTTAGGGCATTTAGCAGACGCTTTTATCCAAAGCGACTTACAATGAGTACATTTGTCATAAGAAGTGCATCAATATATCGCTGTCGGTACGGAAAGGATGTTCATAGAACCAAGTGCAAGTACCGCAATCGCTAGGCTAACCAATTCCCCGTGTTACAGCCATGATGGCAGCTACTGCAGTTGCTACACAGTTAAGTACTGTAACACAATACAATACAATACAACACAATACAATACAGTGTACAATGGTGGCCAGAAGGGGGAGGGTGGCTATGCAGTGTCGAGGTGGACTCTGAACAGGTGAGTCTTGAGTCTTTTTCGGGAAGATAGTGAGCTACTCTGCGGTCCTGAGAGCGGCAGGGAGCTCGTTCCTCGTTCCTGTACTGCTACGCTTACAGGATAAACCGTTGCAGATGTAGCAAAATGTACATGTTGTTTCGGGGCTACACCCCTGATGCAGGGCAACGTGTCTGGGAACTAAGGAGCCACAAGGGAACCCCCCACTGTGGAGGAAAACAAGCCGCCGAGAAGCAGGGGGTAGGCACGCCCTCGCCATGGTGAACACCTGAACCTTCAACGCAAGGTGCTGGACGAGCCCGCAACACACTGCATTACAAACGGCTAACAACACAGACACTTTAAGCTCGGCGAATAGCGAAATGGGATAAGTAAATGAACGAACATATGTGAGGGGGTTACGCAGAGAGGCATTTTGTAAAGTGCAGTGAATTACTTTAGCGGTGTGCTTCCATTTCCCAGGCAATTGTCCCTGGAAACGGTTGCACTATAAAGCGATGGAGCCATTGAAGACATTTAATGCCTTCATCGTTGGAGACATCTCTGAAGCGTTGACGGAGCATCTGACAACCTGTCTGGAGATGTTTTGATCAGCTCGTGATTTGCCACATTTACGCGTTGCAATCGGTGCAACGGCGCCATAAGTGAGTCACCAACAAACATCTGGCAAGGTTTCAAATTGTTTAAGCAGCCAGATCTGGGAGACGCTACAGATTGCTGAAGTGCTGCATAGCAAGCACACAAGCACACATAGCATCAACCGTTGTGGTGGTAGTGGTGTTGTGCGAAAACTGTCAAATGGCAGAGCGCAGAACATCACAGGGAACTGAGCTTTGGTACGTGTAAGAGACACCGTCTTCAAATCTGTGGAGATGTCACACAGTGTGTTTCACACAATCGTTTGAATTTTCTTCAGTGGTTAGGCAGATTGGACACGCCCATCAAAAAAAAATAAAATGGGAACAAACTGAAGCGTCCATAAACCTGGATACAAATATTATTATTATTATAGATCTTCAACTAGTTTATACCTTCAGTCTCAGATAACAACGTGAGCCCTTGATATTTATAATATTTGGCCACATATGTGGCACATTTGTGCTTTCTCTCGATCAGAGCAAACCACAAAAAGGCGACAAACATTGAATATAAGAAGGTTTCTGTATTCAGTTACACCTTCATTCAAAAAAACAAAACAAAGGTGTTGTATTTTTATCATTATTCACCCAAACTATTTCTCTAGTTGTTGTTGAAGCTCAGGCAGATATTCATCCCTGATGGATTTCTGGTCGCTTTTTTTCAACCCTCGGACTCAAATACACAGAGGATTTATGCGCCGGAATATCTTCTGAAATCAAACGGTTCAATAACGACCCACACCTGCAGCCCGAGATGAATATGTAAAACCCAGAAGAGGTTCAGAGATCAAATTTCGTCCAATCACCACCGGAATATCCTTTAGTTGAGTGGGCCTTTCAACCAATCAGAATCCCCCACTGTGACCTTGTGGAAAGCTCCCTCGGCTTAAAAAGAACCGCCAAAATAAAAGTCACGGTCCATTCATCATTGAGATAATAAAAAAGCCTCAGTGGACCTTTAGTTTAAATTAGGAACGCCTGGTCAAGGCTCTGGCAGGATTCACACTGAAGTTGTTACACGCAACATGGTAAGCTATCACCTACCCCAGCAGGAATAATCATCATGTCAGTATCTGGTTCATCATAATAAGGAGAAGGGAAGGGGCGGAAGGCAGGAAGGTGTTATTGAAAATCAACTGCATTTCACACGTTTTGTCACGTTGGCCGAACAGACGGGCTAAATGGTTGTAGCAGGAATACCTCTGTCAGTCACTGTCTAATTCATCACATAAAGCGTAGTCAGGGAGGGAGTGTGAGGGGGGGGGGGGGGGGGGGGGGGTGCAAGGATAGCTTTATTAAAAATCCAAACATGCGAGTGCTTCGTTTTGTTTTCATTACTTTGATGTGCTTAGTTTTAATTAGCAGATCTAATCTGCTAATTAGCCCGGAGGTCATCTCTCCTCTTCGCAAAAAAAAAAAAAAGCCATCATTATTTTGAAAGAGGAGATGAATTTTTTCGGCCATGTATTTAATTAGACTGTTAACCCTTGCAATGTGTCTGTTTGCCATTTGCTCCTGTCATTAAAGTGCCACGCAAGGAATGCGGACGTAGATTTTTATTTTGTTAATGCCACACGCTTCTATTTGTCTTTGAAGAAATCTATCTCTGGTCTGATTTCTATCGAGCTTGACACATGCCACGGCCCCTGTCGAATCATAAAAAATAGGATTTCCTTTAGTGTCGTCGACTTTCTTTCGCAGTCCAAAACCAACACATTTTAATATCATAAAGCTGTCTTTTTTATAGAGTTCAACAGATCCTCCAACCACTCCAATATCCCAGGAGCTGTCCTCACACTCTTTTCTCCTCTGACCAATACAATTTGTCAAGTAACTTTTACTGGAAGGGTTGAGAGACACACCACAAAACACAAGGGCCTTGTTTACCCTCTCTGGCACGGCCGTAGCTGAACGTAGACATTTAGGGTGGAGGGGAGGACGGTAAATCGTAGAGACGGCTTCTGCTGACCAAAGCAAACTGCCCTCCTGGTGTCGTAGTTGTCATGGTTATTTGGATGATGACGGAATCGAGTTGATGGGGAGTATTTATATTTATTTTTACTGTATGAGTCAATGCATGTGAGCAGGGAGAAAAAAAAACGCAATAACTTTTAGTTGATGCATTAAGGACGCTGGCGGAGACACAACATCAAATTATTACGCCTTTCCTTTGATAACCATACTCAAGTGGCGTTTAAAAAACATATCTGAGCCTTTGGGAAGATAGAAGCTTCTATTTGATAAATAAAAAGTAAAAGTGCTCTTACTGTCAAAATAGTGTAGAAGGCAGGTTATTTCCGAGTTATTTCTCTGATTTATCTATTTAATGCCGCACTCGATGCGTAGGAACTGACAACTTCTTCCAGACCCCCCCCTTTCTCTCCAGAGAACCCTCAAAACATGCATCGCTTTTAGCTTTTTCATCTAGACAAAATCGACTGCACTTTAAATACAAGCAAATCTGTGTGGCGGCTTGTGTTATTTCTACTTTGCTTTCCCCATGTTCCTTCCCCTTTCCTTCCATCTGTGTGTCTTCATCCCCTCCTCTGCGTTACGGGTCAAAGGTCAATAAACACCTTCTCATTCCTAATCCCAGGTGTTTGTGAGCGTCTGTCCCTCCACCCCTCCCCACTCTGGCCAACACTATGTGGCTGCATCGAAATACACTGATCTGTGACAGAATAATAGATTTGGGATGAAGCCTCTCTCTCTCTCTCTCTCTCTCTCTCTCTCTCTCTCTCTCTCTCTCTCT
Source organism: Gadus macrocephalus (assembly GCF_031168955.1). NCBI lineage: Eukaryota > Metazoa > Chordata > Actinopteri > Gadiformes > Gadidae > Gadus > Gadus macrocephalus. Next base: position 4,866,238 of record NC_082393.1, read on the forward strand.
CTCTCTCTCTCTCTCTCTCTCTCTCTCTCTCTCTCTCTCTCTCTCTCTCTCTCTCTCTCTCTCTCTCTCTCTCTCTCTCTCTCTCTCTCTCTCTCTCTCTCTCTCTCTCTACGGCTTTGTGAACGGTATATTCAGGTTTCATGCCAGTTGTCAAATGTATACCAGGTATGAGAAGCAGATGAATGACCACAAGGCAAAACTAGATTTCCATACAAACCATAACAAAGTCTTTCAGTCATTAGCTGAAGCTGAACGCTAGTAATAAATCACACAACAATTGATCAGTCAGAAGCGATACACAACAATGAGACAAAAACACAAGCGTAACATTCTGCATGTGCGCAAGCCAAGGCCACTGGCGATGCTGGAGAATTCCCTTGCAAAGGGGTAGACTTGCGGCAGCCGTACTCAGAACAGGACATCAGCAATAGTCAAATATTTACGAGCGATCGGGGGAGAGGGCATGAGGGATTGACAGCGGGAGGCCCCCGTGAACCGGGCTGAACTAATTACAACTGATGGATTTTGAATACATTCTTGTCCAGATGATGACATGAGCGATGGGAGTCACCGGGACTACTCATAATTTATGAGTCCCGCAGACCCCACACACCAGGTCGGTAGGTACAGTATATGGGGAGGGATTGAATATGTTGTATGGTTATTATGAAGGACAGCAATGTGTGATGCATGTTCAGAATTCATGTGTTGTTAAGAAACATCTTTAATGTTGCATACATCAAATATACATGGATTACTATGTCAAACCATGGCATCGCAACCATGTCAAAAAATGAGGCATATATATATATATATATATTAGTGCTGTCAGTTAAACGCGTTATTAACGGCGTTAACGCAAACCAATTTTAACGGCGTTAATTTTTTTATCGCGCGATTAACGCAATTTATTATCGTCCTGTTTTGATCAGTATATGCAAAAGTCAATAAAAAAACATTTGCACAAGGCAAGCCGATGCACTTCTCCATGTTGATAAGAGCATTAAAATGAGAACAATTAATGGGACAAAGAAATCAAGGGATATTTAGCATAGAAAAAAGATTTGCGATTAATCGCGATTAATCGTGAGTTAACTATGACATTAACCGATTAATCGCGATTAAATATTTTAATCGCTTGACAGCACTAATATATATATATATATACGTACATACTAATCTAGATTGACATTTTTACTGAATGGCAATCATCACACCATTGTGTGGTCAAGGACAGATACTAAAATTAAAAAACACATTTCAGCTCATATGTATGCACCATCATATATCCTTCTTTCACTATGAGTTTGGGGCCAAATAACTTTGAAAAGCTTTCAAAGAGCTTGACTTAAGTACTCATTTGACCTCGATGTACAAAATCGACTTTGGGATACAGGGAAAAGATTTAAAAGCAGAAACGTCCAAAATGGATGAGTGCAAAACTCTGTAGCTCTGTCAACTTCAGATAGCTCTTGGTAAATGACCCATGCGAGGGGGGGAAATATTCCCCAAAAAGCTTGGTGAAATATATATCTGACCTAAGATAGCACCCCACATGTCTGGACAAAGGCGAGAGAGTAGTGCAGTGTTGTGAGTGTTCGGCAGTGAAAGAAAGTAAATGTCCACAGTGTACTTGGACATGTGATTTCTTGCAACAACCACACAATAACCCAGTGTGCCCTTCCTTGGCAAATTCAGCTGCAGTCTGTGACATACACCATTCATTTTTAATACGTATATCTTCTAAGTCCCACAACATGAAGCCGTTTCTATCTTCCAAGACATCCTTCATCTCTGAAACAACATTGGAACACAGTTATAAATAATTGCTCACTCTTCCTCCCCAAGCAAGCTTGTTACAGCGAAGTCTAACATCAAAATAATAGGCATTGGGTGTCATCTTAAGGATGAAATGGAAATGACTTGAATTCGAAGTATGCATTGTCAAGAGGTGATACTGGCATTAATCAACATTGTCTAAACTAGAATATTTAACTTCCAGGAGCACACAACACCATCCATCTTCCCGGCCGTGTGATTGATGAGTTCAACCGACCCCAGGTGCCTGAGCGCTGGACATTAACAGAAGAGAAATATCCTCACCAAACACAGGGATAAGAGTCGCGCTTTTGGAAATAAAAGCGTGCAGCAATTATGGTGAGGCCAAGCCTTCTCCCTGCGCTCTTATACTGGGGCGGCGTATTCCATGTGGCCACAATGGCTAAAGCCCAGCGTCATTCATTAATGCCCGGATCCCTCATTACCATTCGCTCACACTTTTGAAAGTCTCATTACCTGCATAATGGAATAGTCCTTAGAACAGCCAGACCCTTCCCTGCTACGAATTAATCACCTCCGCGATGCACAGACAAAAAAGGGAATTCTCTCGTTAAATATTAAAAACAGAGCCGTATCAAACTCCTTGAGCTTCGTACTTTGGAGAAGTTCTATCATTATTTTTCACATATATATTTATAAATATATATATGTGCCTGATGAGAAGGTTCCTTGAGGAGCCATTTTGGACCCTATATGGTGTACCCCTTTACCTGCTCTTTAATGACATGAATCTGTATTCACTGTACGTCTCTTTGGGATTAAAGTATCTGCTTAATAACACCATGGTTAACGACCCCTTTGGTATCAGGGATCTACTCACAGTTAACTGTGACTCTGACGGTCTTGGTGTCCGGGAAGGCGATGTCGTTCAGCGCACTGCACTCGTAGTCCCCAGACTGGTCCCTGGTGATGCCGGTGATGTTGAGATATTCACTGCTGTCGTACTTCTTAGCTGTCATAGGAGGAATCACACACACACACACACACACCTTATTTAGAGGGTACACAGGAGCTGCATGTATGTATATATATATATATATATATATATATATATATATATATATATATATATATATATATATATATACACATATATATATGACACCATATATTACCATATGCAAATGTTGTTTACACTGCGGCTTGGAACAGCAAAGGCAGAATCAAGGCCTTTTTTATGCGTCTTTCATCCAGCAAAAACAATCGACGCGTTTAGTTGTTTTTCAGAACAGCATTAACTCCACCGTCGAGCGCTTTACTTCAAAAGCTAAGGTGTGGAATTTGCTGTGCATAGTGCCAGGATCGTATGGGGTAGGTGTAGTAGAAGAGAATGAGATGATTGCACAAAGCGCTGCACTATTATTGATCCTTGAGTTGCTGCATTAATGGCTTTGAGTACAGTATCTGCATCCGAGGACACACATTGCACAGTTTGGGATACATGTTTCATACGTGGACATAGAAAAGTAAACATATTAAACGGCCACCAATTTAATAATCACGCCCTAATAGCCCCTTTACAGTTCGGTTCGAGTAATGGATTGGATGGGTCCTGGGTATTGACTGACACTTAAAGTTTACGGCTTGGAGTTAGTGTGGGTAAGAATAAGGTGGCATCCGTGCGTTTGGCTAATGGTTCAACTCTGAGGGAGCTGCTGCTCCAAGCACCACTGCGGATAGGGCCGTCCGTTTGGACAGACCACAGTCGAGCCCTGTGCACATGTCTTCCAGATGGCTAATGTTGCTTACACTAACCATTATGCAGAGCACTATGGCAACGCCAGGTTGATTGACAGGACCGCACCCAGGCAATTTGCAGAGGGGGACGGAAAAGTGTGCAGCGATACGTCGACGCTGATGTCGACGACATCACTTCTATCTATAACTTCGATGATGTGCGGATAATAACGGTAAATCTCTGGTGGCATGTCTACCTATTTATGGGAAGGGTTTTAATGCAGGTGGATGGGGAGGGATGTATAGATAGTCCTGGACGACGCCGGCTGAAGGCCTGCCCATCAAATTGCTGTATTAGCGTTTAATTGACTTCCAGCGTGGCACACGCCACCAATTAGCAATATGAGGCATTTCACATTTGCATCATCGACCGAAATGCATTACCGCTCGGTTTGTTAAATGTTTATACATTAGCCGACACAATTCTGTCGCCTCAGCAGCCGGGCGAAATAGCGTTTATGTGGGCTTTTGCATGGTTCTTTCTATTAAATGGAAATCAAATAAATAAATGAAATCTAATCAGAATGCTGACAATGAAACCAATTTGACTGAGTGTGCTTGTCTAATAAATGCCAATGGAAACCCAGCAGGTAGCATTGAGGAGGGGGGTGGGGGGGGTGAATGAGCGAGAATCACCACCGCACACACTCCCCGGATCAGAATTAATTTCCGACAGGATGGTGTGAAACGTCCTTATACAGTGCTTCACGGGGAGGGAAGGTTACAGTGGGGGTTTTGGATTGAAGGGGGTTTGCAGTGGGAGGGGGACAAGTGCACAAAAATGCACAGTCAAGCAAAATACAGCCCAAAACCCTGATCAGAAGACCCCCATTCTCTCCTCCCTCCCCCCCCCCCCCCTCCACACCCACAGAGTGGCTGGATGCTGACTCTGAGATATCGCATGTTATAAGTAGAGTCCTGGTTTCGACTCAGTCCGCGCTTCCCCTTGCGCCATGAGCACAACTTGAATCCCTGCTGCTTTAATATGCAAAAAAAAAAAGTGAAATCCATTTGTTGGTCTAACTACCATGTCAACAACGTGGATAAATCCCGGGGGGGCTCAGGGCAGCCTCGATAATGACTTTTTCCCCTTCTCTGGTCACACTGCGGCGGCGGATTGGATAGAGCTCCTCGACGCCGAGGGGATAAGGCGACGGTGGCTAAGCAAACAAACGGCCCCAAAATACAGGAAATGGGAGACACAAGGGCGATCAATACCAGAGCACTGAATGGCTGAACGTTCACCACTGGGGGGGGAAAAAAAGGAAAAGGCGGAAATAACGTTCGGAAGATAGGTGGAGCGGGGGGAGGTGCCGAGGGCAAAAAAAAATGGTGGGCGTCCCAATTGCACACAAACGTCAGTCGGCACCGCGCGTGGAAAAAGCAAAACGACATTAAATTATCTTCGTTTCACCGACTGTCTAAGAGTCTCGCCACCCGAGCCTTTATGGATTGTTGCGCGGGGGGCCATTAGTGGGTTTTGCACCGTGTCTCTGGGGGTCTTTTTATAGTGCGGCACCGTTGTATACGGTGCTCCCCACTCACACCACTTTAAAACAAGAGGCGGGGAGGTTATGGATTATGAAAGAGCTGAAATACGGTTCGACTGCCTCCCCCCCCCCACCCCCCCCCCCCCAGCTTGACACGCTGGATGGCTGCGCAGCACAGCTTGACCTATGCAGTTCCCCCCGGCAACCCCTCCCCCCGCCCCAACCCCTCCCCCTTAACCCAATGCCTCCGATACCTAATGGAGACTTATGGTCCTCACAGTAGATGGGGAACCCGCCGAGGGGCTCGTAAAGCCTTTCTATAGGGACGATGGAATAATAAAAATAATATTCAGAATAATAATAATGATAATAAAAACCGTTGGCCCTGGATGGGGGCCGTGGGGGAACAAGTGGTAAAATGTGTTTAGTACCATTCGGCTTGGGCACTTTATATGGTTTCTAAAGTAAAGGTTGAGGGAACTTGATTGAAGGCATGCATATATAGAGAGGAGCGGAAAGGCACGTTTATCATAGTTCTGCCCTGGTGAGACGTTTGGATGCGTCAGCAGAGTGTCAACGGTTTGCTGACAGGTTAATTAGGGGCTGATTATGGTTAAGGTTATGGACACAAAATAGATTTTATGATGAAGGTGTGGGTGAGGTTCATCATGCGTGAAGTAAGTGATTCAAAGTGAGGACTTGAGATGTGTAATATATCATAGTTACGACGATGTCAACGTGGTATTTTGATAAAAGAAATACGTTTTTTGTTTTGATCCTTGACAATGAAGAGGGAAAGTTAGGGCAGGGGAGGATGTGAGTCTACCCTTCAGTAAGGTGCCTGGGTGGGCAATAGGTACCCTAACGGATCATTAATGCATCTTACAAATGTGCTCTGGATAAAGGTCTGCTAAATAACGAAAACCTAATGGTTAATACATGTCATTACATCACATATGATAAATATTTCAATGATTAAATGGATGAGCACAAAGCCTCAATTTGTACTCCAGACCGTCTCTGCGGTTTGTCTTTAATCCTCATCGTTAAAAATCATAGTTTGTTAAATTGTAAATAAGTAATCTTGCCCCCTGCCGGCCCTGTGATGTTGCGAAAGGACATTTTCCAAGCAAATCTCTCAACGCAATTTCACAGCGGTTGAGTCTAAACACCATCAACTCGGTGAGATCCGAGCCATTTCATCCGTGAGAATATCCTCGCACAATGCCTGAAAGTAGTCATGGGGGAAGAAAAGGCTTTTCATGATGGGTAGCCGAGAGATTCCTGCTGCATCTTTCCAGGTCATCCGGTATAGCATGTTTTATTTTCTTAGAGATGATCAGTTTGTACAATGCCCCATGATAACATTGCAGAGTGGCTGCAAATTGGTCGGTGGGAAAGTGAAAACCCCTCCGAGCTTAAGATTTGGGGACCGTGAAGGATGCACACAACAAAGTAATAAATAAAACTCGCTCGTCGTGGTCCTGGAACAGATTTCTGCAGCAACGGGCCTTGTGACGTGATGGGATGAATTGCTGAAAGGAGTCCATCTCAGTGCAGATGGAGTGTGCCATGAGGGGATTATTGGGACAGCAATGCTGTTAAGATTCATTGTGCCGTTAAATGTTCCTCACTGGCCTTCATGCACCCCAATGTGTGCTACTGCTACTAGAACCTGGCCTTCGTTATCTGACTAGCCTCTCCTAGCTGGTGTTGTTATATATACTTGGACTTCTATGTTGGCAAACTCTTCAACATTGGCACAGGAACAAATAGTCGAGTGGTTAGGTTGTTGGTTCTGCCTCGATCCTCAATGTCAACAGTCTAGCTAATGGCGTCCTCGATTTGCTCATTAACCACCTCCGAATTCTCTGGAATGTCACTTTGGAGTGTGTTGGCGGTGTAACATTTCCACAACAATCTTTTTGAAATGAAGCATGCATGTTGACTGAAGAGAGAGACAAAAAAAACTTTTGATGTCAAGACTCTCCTGCTCCTCCGACTATAGGAACCCAGCTGACTCATTAAGGGATCACACAACCCACGAGCACAGAGGCACGTCTCAAACTAACACGACAACAAGCCTCTGTTTGGATTTGTACTCGGGCTACTTTTGAAAGAATGATTTTCCTAAGGAGGACACGAGTCATGTGTTAACACACCCCCGGTCTTGATTCCTGGCCGTCTCGGTTCGATTAAGTAATTGGAACCGGACATGCCATTCATTATTTGCATTTCTTAAATTGAGTCAGACTCTCTGAAACACTGTATTGACTCAGAATGTACAATAGCATGTCCACCGCTCAATTCAGACGGGACAATTATTCAGCCCCATTTTACATTTTTCACACACTCTCTAATGGCAACCACAGGTGGCAAGCAAGCATCCAATTAAACGGACTGGAGCTGAATATACCAATTTGCATAGGCCCTATAGAATGTTGATGATTCAGCGAGAAATAACAGCTAATGATGTTTAGAGGTAGTCCAAAAAATTGTCAAGCTTGATGAAGCCAAGCCCCTGGAAATGAATAAGCGTGTCAAAAGATGCTCAAATTCCCCACCGCGTTTCATTACACACGCTTCTTATCCGGGCACCTGAAACCACACACACTTTTCTCACACTGAATCTCCAACGGGGGTATGTCCAAAAGCCTCGGTGCATTAAATATTCACCCGATCAACCGTGTATAAATGGATGGCCTGTAACTGCAGCTGACTAATAATAAGTTATTAATAAGGATTCACTTCCAGGAGAATGATGGATTGTTTTTTGCCTGTACGGGATCTTGTTGCATCATCTTGCCCTGCGTTGCACAAAGGTTTCCTTATTGATTTTAGTTGCGATGGGGGGTTCTTCGAAGGTCAGGCGAACCATTAAACAGGAAGGAGGAGCTGCACGCCACAGATTATACGGCTAGACATTAACCAAACGACTAACCAGCAGCCACTAGAATCCAAACAGCCGTATCATAATGCACGCTGAACAATGGAGCCATGGAATAATACGAATACCTCTACGGAAACAAGAAATAATGAAAAAAAAAAAAAAAAGGCTTATTCACGGGACAAAGGCGATGTAAACACGATGGACTGTGGAGCAAACGTAGATTCTGTGAGCGCTCTATGGGATGTTGAGGAGATTGACAGTAGCATCCCCTGGACCTCAGGGAGAAGCCACTGTGGGCAAATTAAGGAAATCACAGCGAGGTTGATTTAGCATTCGCTGCCAACGCTGTCAACGCTTGTGAGAAACAGTAAGCAATATTCCACATTGTGTAGGAGAGCAATGAGTAGACTTCCTTCAGGGCTGCTCCGTGCAGATAGGCCCGGGCGATGCTAACAATCCATTATGGTATAAATAGCCGCATTTTCTACATCCATTTATCCTCTTAACTCGCAGGGAGCAATAAATGGGGAGCTAGTCCATTTTTCCCCCGTGCCATTGTTAGGACATCTCATCCAGAGCCAGAGTTCAAGGAATTGGCCATGGGCTGAATCGCCCTGTCTGAAGAGCACCCACGACCCAGATTATTTGTGAACCCTGACATTATACTCCTGCACAGATCACTGGCTGTCAATCCAAGCCAGGGGCCGGTACCGGTCCAAAGGGTCTGGTGGTAGTCTGCATGGGATGCCACCCATCTGACCCGGGGAGATACCCTGGCCGTCTCTCTATCTCGACATATTTAGTAATCACCAGCCGGGAATGCAACACCTGTTTGAGGTGGAGATAAGGCCAGCAGATATCGGTGGTACTGCAGTCATGGTCGTAGTTGTGCAACGTGTGTGTGCGTGCGCGTGCGTGCTTGCGTGCGTGCGTGCGTGCGTGTGATACGCACGCACGACCGATTTATCGGCCTGCCGATTTAATCGGCCGATTATAGCCTTTTTGAAAATAATCGGCATCGGCCAAAAAGACGCCGATTACAACCGATTTTTTTTTTTTTGAGGAGATTGAATTTTACCGTACTACATGAAAGCACGCTCGCTCAGGCAGCTGCGCGCTCACCTCACCAATGTACACAAGACGCGTTGTTTGAGCATGTTGTGCCTGTTTTTCTTTAGGTCCCAGGCCACGTTAATTTGTTATACTGTAGACTCTAACGGTGAGACCATACTGCTCAGCACGCACGTGTTAGTCACTGCTCACGAGCGCAGCACATTGGGAGTTAGTTATTTATTTTACATTTTACATTACACTCATTTTTGACTGTAAATGTATTCTAAAACACTCAAAGGTTCTGCATTCAATTCACATATTCGTCAAAAGTGTTTAAAGTATATTTAAGGTATCAAAAACTACGTTTTATATGTTTTTTTGTTTTTTTTTTAATCGGCCGATTAAATCGTAATCGTAATTTTTCTCTGAAAATAATCGGCATCGGCATCGGCACTCAAAAATCAATATCGGTCGGGCCCTAGTGATAACATCAGGAGCAGAGTTATTAATGGAGCGATGCCCTCCTCGGCCCCTCCCGACATACCTTGTATACTAGCCAGAGCTTTACGCCATCACAGATGCTTCAATATAATCTCTTATTGAGTCGATTGCATCACATTCATATGCATGGAAAAGCTGAGGTACATGAAAAGAATGTGCAGCGAGTGAGCAATCATTTGACCTCGTTCATATAAGCCACGAATCACGTTTACGAGGCCTCCAATCAGGGAAAGCATAAGCGCAATGAGTACCTCTTCCATGGGCGGTACTTGACGTGCTAGACACGGACGCCCCCCAATGTTAATCCCTGACAAGTGAGATCTGCGCCCGGCTCGTTGGCCCTCCACCTCCGATCACGTTCAAATGCGCTCAATTGTCGGCGGTGGAAAGTTGCTAAATATATCGGAGCCACTGCCTCCTCATCGCAGCCCGTACAGAGGACGGCGTGGAGCGGTCTTTAAAGCGAGCCTCAAGTGTTCACAGGCAGTTTATGCAGAGGAGTCTGCCAGGTGTGATGGGGTCTGTTTCCTGAGGGGGTGTTTTTTTGGCGGCAGAAGATTTCTCATGCACTTTAATGGAAAGCTAAATCAAAACATATATGTTGTCAACATCCGCCCTTTTCCTGAGGAACAGGGCAGGAGAAACGCGGGCTCCGCGGTATCGCAAGAGACAATCAAATATGTATTCTCGCATTCTGGTCAGGCCCTTTTTTTAAAGGTCACACTTCCATCCCGTGGATCCAAATCTCAATGGAAAAAGCTTATCAAAGCAATTTTGCAGAGCCAGTCAGCCAGCCATCCCGTCAGCCAAGCAGTCTGTGGAAAGGCTGTGTGTTAAAGGCTATTTCACACCCTGCCCACTAACCAATGGGTGAGTGGGTCGGAGCGGCGAGGCACAGTGTTCCCGTGCGGACGCAGAAGCACCGCTAGGCTGAAACCCCTCAACGGGGGCCCTTGTTGTACAGTGAGATTTATCAGCGGAATTAAACGTTAAAGAGGAAGTGGAATGATAAGGAGGAGGCCTTAGGGGGGTCCAGATATCCACTTCCTCTCCAAACCTTTCCATTTTGGATAAGAGTGCACACGAATATTTGCCACGGTATTCGGCTAAACTGTAACGCGATTTTAAGTTATTCGGATAAAAACGCACAAGTATATTTGACACACTAGTCGGCTTAACTATAACGCGATTTTAGTTCATTAGAATAAAAGCGCATGTTTAATTGACGCACTATTCTGCTAAACTTTAAGGCAATTTTAACTTATTCCGATAAAAGTATAATTCACACCCTATTCTCCTAAACATTAATGGAATTTTCATTTTGTATTTCCCAGAAAATGTCTTTCATGCATTCTTTTAAATCTTGTGTTCATGTATTTTATTGATTATTTTAAATCCAGCTTTTTTTTATCCTGTTTTATGTTTGACATATGTATGACATGTGCTAAATTAATAAGTGGAATTGACTTGACAATTCAAGCAAAAATGGGTCAGTGTGCTCTGAAGTGTTAAATTCACAGCACATCCCTGTCTATTTTTTCTTGTTCATTTTTATTTTTAATTACCAGTAAATACGGTGCAGCAGATAAGAGAAATTCTATATTTCTCTATGCTAAAATGGCATGGAAATTGGATCAAATGCACTGTTTGATGACTTTGCTGAGACAAATAATAGACTAGACTAGACTACTGTTTTGCATGTATTTACCTGTATTTCAATTATGGCACCCATTGCTCCCCTGGAAGAAAGGATCCCCTACTCTGGGTTTCTTCTCAAGAGTTCCTTGCTGATTTAAAGAGCACCTAATATGCTTTTTCGACTTTTTTGACCTATAAACGTTGTTATAATGATTTATAGTCATGTTTAACCATACTAAAGTGTCAAATAATGACGTACATGCATTTAGACGTATTCCCTGCTGACCGTCTGGGGTGGCTGTGCAGAGCGCTAAACACTAGGGACGCCGATCGCCAATTACTAGTTTAAATTTCCGGGATGTATCTACATAGAACCATCACCGCTGGACAAAATATTATGCTGCTGTTTGTATCAACTGTGTTTTCCTCAATGATTAATGCTGAACACAGACTTTGGCACTGTTTCCTCTCAGCGGAGACACAATACTGCTGTGTCCGTCCTAATGAAGAAAACACATTGTCGTTGAATGCAGACAATATCAAGCCAAATTAGTCTCTCAATGAGCGCTTTATGACGGCCAAACTTTCAGTGGCTGCAAAATGTTTGTTACAGTTGCCAGCTCAGTATCTGGCATAGAGAGGGGGAAAATAATGAAAAGGAAAATATTTGGGGAAGGAATCGAAACTTGACAGTTGTCAGGGCAATTTATCTTCCTGTCAAAATTCACTGACTGCTGATGCACAACCAAATAACCCCCCCCCCATCCCCCCCAAACAAACGCAACACTCTAACCCACCGAACGGCTGAATGCTGTTGGGTGCAGAGCAGGAAATAGAAGCTGACATGTAAGCATGTTTACTGTTTAAGAGCTATTTCACCTGGCTGGCCCCATGTCAATAAGCCAATAACGATCCAAGAGCACTTGGAGCAAAATGTCTTATTGCGCCAGATTCTATTGAGTCCTGTGTGGCATTGTGGTGATATATATATATATATATATATATATATATATATATATATGCATATATATCTAAAATAACTTTAGAGGGGTGGCTGGTGAAGGGCTGCAGGCATTTGATAAATGACTCTTAACTTTGGAGTTCCGACTGCTGCACTCTATATTCCTGCCGCCTCATGCAGCTCCCAGAGTTGCTTTATTTGCATGTACGTGTCGAAGTTTCACATGCTATGTTGTTAGCCTATTACCACCTTTTCAGCTGTACCGTGTCCTTTGGACCAATCCCCTGTACTGCGTTAACGGACTTGCAGATCCCGTGCCAAATGGCTTTTCCATTTGATGTGCTGGGAGACAGTCCCTGTGATTACATTTAATCCTGGGCCCCATTCTTTCCCTTTGACCGGCTCTACCATTTTTCTCCCTTGGCGCACTTCAAAGTGCGGACACTTCAAAGAAGAATGAGTGACTGGGCCACGCTCGGACGCCGAGGAAGCCTCCTTTTGATCATCCTCTGAAACGTCTCCCAACGCAATCAAGGGCGACTGTGCCCGTGAAGATGATATGACAACCATGTGATCCACGCAGTCATCCTCAGCTCCATCAGATAGCCACGGCATGCTCTAATCTATTAATATGAAAATGAAGGAGGACTGAATAAGTTGGTGGCGGAGGCTAGCGGTGGTACCACTGGGGATGGTAGGGGGAGAGAGGGCAGAGGGAAACGGCACAATTACCATCAATACTCTCCGGTACAAAAAATGATCTAGCGATCCATTTTTTGGGGGGGGGGGGGGGGGGGGGGGAGGAAGTTTACGCTGCATTTCGTCAATCTGCGTTGAAAAGGTAGGCATATTTTACAAGCCACCAGATCATCGCCCAATCGACCTCCGTCATCCCGAGTGTCTCTCCCTTTTGAGAACGAGGCATCCATCCACCCATCCACCCATAGTCCATCTGCCCGTTCTGGTAGGATCCCCCCCCACCCATCCATCCATCAATCCTTCCCTCAATCCCGTCTATCAATTCCCCCATCCATGCATACATCTGTCCCGCCGCCAGCCAACGCCCACCAATCCATCCATCCATCCATCCATCATCTGTCCCCTTCTGCCATTCACCCCCCCCTGCGGTGCATCCATCCAGCGGGCCCTCTGTCCCTCCGCACACAGTGTTACCAGGGGATGGCGGTGACCTCACCTGATGGGGTTATGTGTCTCCAGGAAATGGAGGGCTCGGGTTTCCCACTGGCGGTGCAGATGAGCGACACGTTGCTGCCCTCGTTCACGGTTATATCAGCCGAGATGTCGTATATCTTGGGAGGAACTGTGGAGAGAAGGGATGGGAAGAAGAAAGAAGAAATGCACGAAAATAAGATTAACATTTCAAAATATTTGACCCCAGGGGTTTTCACAATGTCATCTCTTTGCAGTGTCATAATACCACTAACTCTTTTATGTTTTGTCCCCGCAGGGAGGAAAAAAAGGACATTTGAGGTGAAGATCGTCGCGGTATAAGACAAATCTGTGTCCTGGGTGTGTCCTGGCGGAAGAACGGTTCAGTAACCCCCTGCTGTCCATGGACATGTTTTATTTGGCAGGCCTGAATATTTAATCAATCTAAATGAACCCTTAGGAGGATAGTGTATTGTGAGGAGAGAGAAGAGAAAGTCCCTACCATTAAAGGATAGTTCATCATCAGTTTCTGGGAACTTAAATGTTCTCGGCGCTTTGATCTTTAACCCCCTCCCCGAATACATACTTAGCGAAACACGCAGAAATACATAAAAACACATTAAAGCAAAGCACAAAACACATCATTGCTGATGGACTGATTGCGATCAACATATCACACAAACACACAGACGCACACACACGTCCACGCACACACACACACAGTTTAAAAAGGTACCATTTTAATCTGCAAGATTGATGTTTCCGGGAACCTTTCTTTAGTGGCTGCTGCCATTTAATATTTCCTGAGCTTCCTCCAATTTCAACCAAACGATACTAATCCCCTGGTCCCTTCTCTTGCCGTCTTCTCAATGCTGTCAGCAAAAAAAAAGAAAAGAAAGAGGTTGAATCAACAGAGTTGAATAGAGAAATATGGACTCCTTTGTGATTTGAATTCTCCATGTAATTTGCCCGGGTCTTATCTGCAGCTTCCTCTTAAGAAACTAAATATAAAGATCACCCGTAACTCGTTTTTTTACTCATCGCTTGATTGATTCTGTTCCCCTTTTCTTCCGTCATCAAATTAATTTTAATTGGTCGTCAAAAAAAAAGAAAACAAAACTAATTTCTTTTTTTTGAAAAAATCCCAGGACGATCATCCAGGGTGAAATCAAACCAAAGGCTGGGCGCCATTAAATACGAAACTGACCAGATCGTTACTCTTCGGCCCAGGAACGTCCTTTACTGCGCTCGGAGAAGGACGTATATCCCTCATGTGGTCCGTCATGTCTTGCCAGGTGATCCTGTGATCAGCAGCAGGACCAGGTTCTAAATGATGAAAAAGAGTGGGACCTCTGGGTCTAAACGGAGCAAAGGGCCCGGGGCGCTGTTGAATCTGCTTTATTGCTTGTCAGACCGCTGTGTTTACTTGCAGCAGGAATCCACTGTTGACACACCGCCGTGGTGTCTGATAGCACAAAATGGAAAATTTCGGGGTTGTCTGCTGATGCTATCTCTCCCGGCAGGCAACCGAGAGGCGTTTTTCAAAAGACTTTACGGAAGATCTCTCAGAAATGTTTTCTCGGCCGAGCTCCAGGAAGTCCCTTCCTGTTTCTATTTAGGAGCGCTCGCTTGAGTGTATAAAACACTGACTGCCGCTGGAAAGAGAAGCAGAGGTCTCGCCGGGGATTCGAACGCAGAAAGGATGGGCTGAACCCGCTGACGTCTCCATATTAGGACACGTCAGGCAGCCTGACTGGAGCGGAGAAACTGTCAGAAGCTGACTGCACAGTGGCATGTGTACCATAAATATGGAAACCAAGTAGAGGCATCCTTTTCTTTGGTCCAAGCCTTGTACGCTAATGTTTCAGAAGTGTGTGCCAGAATCCAGACGTGAATTTAGATGCTGTTAGTGTACTGAACAAAGTGTGTGACACACACACGCATGCACGCATGCACGCATGCACGCACGCACGCGCGCGCGCCGCGTTTGGTTGTGCCTGCCAAGATTGCAGAAGATTAATTGAATGCAAATTCAACTCAGGCTTGCACCTACAAAAGTTGTTGTATTTATGGCATGGGGAACCATGGCTTTGGTTATTCTGATTGCCTTACGCACAGACTGTATTGACTTTAATCAACCCAAGAAGGGGAAAACCTCCCTATACATCTGATTATACAATCTGATTTTCTGAGTGTGAACGATGTGCGATGTCACAAGTCAATCTAGCCGATCACAGCCCAATCTGAAATGTATGTAAATCAGGGGGCTGGGGGGGGTGAAGAGTCTGAGAGGATGGCAGCCAGTTGAACCGTCAGTAGATCTGGGTATTATATTGTTGCTAGCAACGGTTTGTGAGGCACAGCAAACGTTTCTGAGGTTAGAGAAGGCCGTAGTTGAGACCGCACTTTAGAAAACATTGTTACTGAGGCGAGATGAGACAAGCTAGGTTAGGTTTGATGGCCACGTTATATGAGGTCTGATGGCAACAAGCAATTGAAATCCATTTGGAACTCCATCACTGCGGGATATGTGAGTCAAGTTGTTAAGTGGCTCGCGATAAGCTGTGGAGCTATCAGTAGTCAGCCAAGAGCGCGATTTTACCAATTGTTAAAGAACAAACTGTCTTTTTGAGTTTCAAGCGTTTTCTGTCCTCGCTGTTTTATTCATTCATCTATTTATCGTCGTTACTATAAATCTATAGGAGGATGTACGGCTGAGCTTGTACACGCAGCCAACTTCCACTCTATTTACTGTGTCTTCCAAATATTTTAGCCCATGCTCCTGTTCAAAGCGACTCAGATACATGTTATCAGAGAGCATGCCTAGAGTTGGGTAACTACTCCTATAGTCTACTCCAAAATGGTTCCAACCCAGAGCCCTTTATAGCGGTGAGTCAAACCCCCTAACCACTAGACTACCCCCATATCTCCTCACTTGATGTAGCTGCTCTCCGGGAGACGCCAACAGAGGCCTTTTAACACCTCGACTCCGAGACAGTGAGTCAGCAGCAGTTGGGTGTTGCAGTGCTGTGGCTCCCTCGTCGATTGCGTAACATTAGCACCTCTTCCTCACCCTTCTCCCCCCCCCCCCCCCCCCCCCGGCTCTCGGTGGTTGCGGCCGCTCCCCTTTCTCCCCCATCGCTCCCTCTCCGACATGCTAATTCGTCAGTGGCGCTGATATGATTGTCATGTTGGCCCAGCCATCTTATTTTTCCCCTCCATCGCCCAGAGGGAGGGGGGGGGGGGACGGGGGGGGGGACAGGTCTGGAGGGGGGTGCTTCTGAAAAGGAAGTGCCACAGCTAAAACTGTAGGGCAAGCCCCCCCCCCCACACACACATCACCAGTACCCCCCAGGTGGAGAAGAAACCTACGGGGGAGGGGAAGAAGGCTACGAATGACGTCTCCTTGAATATGCTAATTGCTTAAGGCCGTTTAAACACAACAGGCGTTTTTTTTTCTTTCGCTTCCTCCGCCGGAAGTTGGAAAGCGTGGCGGGCGCGCCGCTGACCTTTGAGTGAATTCAGACGGTCGTCTTCTTCTCTCTGTGACCGCTGTGTTAAGCAGCGGGGGGCCGCCGCCACATCGCAGGACCCACATTACCGGCAACGCCCACCGCCAGCGTGCTTTCCAATTACAGCCCAGAGCGACCCAGCGGACCCCCCGCGTGATGGAGGGCACAAGGGAGGGCGAGGCAGCTCAGGTAGAGAGAGAGAGAGAGAGAGAGAGAGAGAGAGAAGAGAGAGAGAGATGAAGAGAGAGAGAGAGAGAGAGAGAGAGAGAGAGAGAGAGAGAGAGAGAGATGAAGAGAGAGAGATGAAGAGAGAGAGAGAGAGAAGAGAGAGAGAGAGATGATGAAGAGAGAGAGATGAAGAGGAGAGATGAAGAGAGAGAGAGAGAGAGAGATGAAGAGAGAGAGAGAGAGAGAGAGAGAGAGAGAGAGAGAGATGAAGAGAGAGAGAGAGAGAGAGAGAGAGAGAGAGAGAGAGAGAGAGAGAGAGAGAGAGAGAGAGAGAGAGAGAGAGATGAAGAGAGAGAGAGAGAGATGAAGAGAGAGATGAAGAGAGAGAGAGAGATGAAGAGAGAGAGAGAGATGAAGAGAGAGAGAGATGAAGATGAAGAGAGAGAGAGAGATGAAGAGAGAGAGAGATGAAGAGAGAGAGAGATGAAGAGAGAGAGAGATGAAGAGAGAGAGAGAGAGAGAGAGAGAGAGAGAGATGAAGAGAGAGAGAGAGAGAGATGAAGAGAGAGAGAGAGAGAGATGAAGAGAGAGAGAGAGAGAGATGAAGAGAGAGAGAGAGAGAGAGAGAGAGAGAGAGAGAGAGAGAGAGAGAGAGAGAGAGAGGGAGAGAGAGAGAGAGAGAGAGAGAGAGAGAGAGAGAGAGAGAGATGAAGAGAGAGAGAGAGAGAGCGGTACAGAGGACAAAGCGTTATAGGAATAAAGAAAAAAAGAGGGTGAAGGAGAGAGAGGAGATACAGAGAGAGAGCGAGAGAGAGAGATGTAGAGAGAGAGCGGTAGGTACAGAGGACAAAAGAGAGAGCGGCATAGAAATATAGAAAAACGAGGGTGAAGAAGAGAGAGAATATAGAGAGAAAGCTATAGGTGGCGAGACTGAGGGATAAATGAGTATACAGGGAGAGAAAGAGAAAAACCTTGATGCTACTCTGAGGTTGTGCTCACGATGAAAGGTAAAGACCTTTTAAAAGCCAGAAGACTGGTCTTAGGAAATGGAATTGGATTATAGAGCGGATTGAAGTTTTATATTCCATTTTATATGAAACTGAAAATTGTTTTTCAAAGATCTTCAGCTAACTCTTAATCCTCCCTAAATTTCAGTTTGTTCCAAAAAAAACATTACCACAGGTACAATCATTGGAATCCTAAAGAAAATAGCTCATCAAGTTAATATACACCTTCGAAATGAGCCCGTTACCACATAAGCTACTCTCAAGGTTTTGCAATTCCCCAAACTTGCTGCAGGCTACGAAAAAGGGAAGTGACTTCCAATCCGTTAATGAGGTGTCAGACACGGGGTCTAAACATAAACACAGATTAAATTACTCAGAGGGATTACCACTGCTCACGCTGTCACCCGCCAGGAAGCACTTCATGCATAATACTTCACTTTGGGAGACAAAGTTTGTCCTTATTGTGTTAAAACACAGTTTTGTGATCCACTATGGACTTACCATGGATGATGGGACATGGTTATTACACAATGTGGGTGGCGTTTCAATTCCGCTATAAAATGACAAACTTCGCTCGAGAGTGTTGTGATTATTGGAAGCCGTTTTTTTCGTTTGCATACGAGAATGTTTGCTGTGCGGGCCAGATAGGTTCTTGAGGACACCAGGTAGAAGTTTCTGAATATGCGCACAGGCTATAGAAAATAAATGTAAAAAGAAACTGCTTGGAAAAAATATCTAAAAAGTTGCAAACAAAGTATTTTTTGGCACTTAAGGCGTGCCCTTACACAGTTCTGACACCTTAAAGCAAATATTACCAGGGCGGTAGACTAGCATAACTCATAAACTAGCTGGTGGTGCTCCTTTGATTCATCATCCCCCTTCCCCCTACTGCTTTAGCTCCTAAAACCATTTCACTGATCAATGGTAATCATTTTTAAAGAAGACCTCAAGGTTAAAAAATAAATAAATACTGAACACAAACTCAGAGAGACACACAAGTAATAAAACCAATAAAAACGCTTGAGAAACTGGGCTGTTTTTTCCGTCTTTATTTTCTCCATTCTCTTTCCATTCTCGGTTTTATCTACGCCCGGCAGCAGCAGAAGAAGAGGACGAGGAAGAAGCAGAAGTATAAGGAGAGGGAGAAGGAGAAGGAAAAGAGGGTGAGGAAGAGGAAGAAGGTTGTTGAGACCAACTCATGAAGCCTTCTTAATCATAAATGCTTGCGGCTGTAGTCTGCATCTCTTTGTGTCTTTGGAGAACCCCTTAAGGCCAGGTGGGAGAGTGGAGAGAAACCACAGTGTGTGTGGAGCAACGTGCACGCGGCGAGGAAATACAAAACAAAATAAAAAATGCATTCTGCTGCATATTAGCCAATGAGCATTGTAGCATAATAGTGTCATTAAGGGGGGGGGGTGATAAATTCAGCAATTTACTCGTATTAACATATCACAGGAAAATAAGACTGAGGCGGAGGGCTTATTATATTCTTCGTACAGAAAACAAAAAAAAACATAAAAACAAAACCGGGCGAGCTGCAATAGCAGGGATTCCGAGGTATGGCAGAAGCAACGTGTCGGGCTATTCAATCCTACTGCCTTCGTGGTCTTCCTTAGTAACACTGTGGTATGCATCTCTGTTTGTTTAGGTGTGACCTAGTTGTTTCTCTCACTGCTGGGCCTGGATGTGGCGTTGCCCCTCAGGGGAGACACAGGGGCTGCACCTGGCATAGGGCTCCAGCACACAGTGGATCTATAGAGCGGGTTGGCGGCACCATCACCCCTGCAGGGGATATTATCATCGCCTCTGTTTTAATTTGATGGCCCTGCGTTGACTGGTTTTATAGCCCGCTTTTCTTTTTGCTTTTCATACCATATTGCGTGGTTGTTGGGGTGCAATGGGTTTGGAATGAAAAAAGTGGAATTATACTGTGGTCTTTATGGGGGATTACCTAGACTGTATAATGATGTTGAAGAGAGAGGTGTCAGCACCTGTCTCTGAAAATCCACACCTGTCTCTGTGTTGGTTGCACACTAGTTCTGTTTGGGGTCAACTGCTTTGGAATGATTCATTGGTTTTAAGACAGTGGGAAAGGGGGTTTGTGTTGTATATGGGAGATCTACTTTGGCTTGTTGGTTGTATATATTTATATTGACAAATGTTCAAGAATGTCGATGACGTGACACAGCTTACCAAAAGTACAGGCGGAATCACTTGGAAGAAACCTTTGTTTGAATGTTGGAGAAATCCTGCCGCCAGCTAAAACTATACAAAAGCTGCAACTGAAGCGTTCGTTAATGGAGTATTTCCTTCATTCTTCAAGAGATTCGCTGCGACCCAGCTGCGCCGAACGTAGCCGGCCTCCAAAATGTCAGCGCTGAGACGCGGCGGAGTGGTTGTCAGGGAGGTTAACGACGCAGAGCGCCTGATTACGGAGAGGTTATACCCAATTTCATGCACTTCTGAGGAATTCACAAATTAAGGGAAATCAATTGATGAAGATGAACTTTTCCAAATACCTCGCGTGATGCAATTAATCGTGAATGTGAGCGGCTGCACCGGCCATGTAATGCACAGATAAGCCATCGCGCGCTTATTGAAAAACCCTTAATTTATTCACGCTAATCAGCGTCTCTCTGGCGTCTGCGTCTTTGCGTAGGATAAATACGTCCCCGCTGCACAGGCCCGACGGTCCACCGTGATCATTGTTATTGCAATCACAGCGGCTATTTCAATTAGCTCCGTCACTGCAAAGTGTTTCAAATCGATAGCGCCGTGAAAGCAGTCTCATGTTGCACATATGAGACGCAAAAGGCCAGTGAGGACAGTGGGAAAAAATATATAATCATGCTCTTTTTTCCAACCACCGAAATACCAGCCGGTGACCCATTAGGCCGTTGCTATGGGTGATTCACTGTATATATCCGCTGTGCGTGTGTGCGTGTGCGTGTGTCTATGTGCGTGTGTGTCTCTGTGTGTGTGTGATGATGGGATGTGGAGACACAAAGCTCTACCCTCCATCTGTCACCACGCCTTGATGCAGAACTAAGGTTAGAGTTCAGACTACAAAGTGTGGGTCGTGATTAATGGGCGGGGAGCCGTTGGCTGATGGCCGACACGGAGCGATACAATCACACTGTTCCTCCAAGCTCATCCCTCACACTCCACCGTACGTACACTGGACCGTACCAGTGCTCTGTACTGTTACATGCATTCAACTGTACTATACTGTTACATACACTGGATTATACGATACTACTCTACAATGTGGCATAGACTCAACTACACTGTACTTTTACATACCCTCAACTGTACTATACTGTGAGGTACACTCAATAATACTATAATTGTACATATACCCAACTA
>NC_082393.1:4892569-4910069 GCF_031168955.1 Gadus macrocephalus
TCAAAACTGTAAAGCCATTGAAATGAAAGTTAAGTACAACGTACAAAGAAGAGAAAAAACAACCTGAAAGGAAAATAATCATGTGTTTATTGACCGATCCCTTCTCACATACATCACAGTTCTGAGGGCGCGTGGTGACACCGCGACTCGCTCCGTCTTTGCCGGGGCGAGATATTCTTAGATTAAAGGTGCTGTGCATACTCAATACATTATCCTACGTGTGATCTTAATTAAGAGGGAGCGAGGAGGGGGAGGGGGATTAAAAAGGCTGAGAGAAGGCTAGGGTAGGCGTTATGGCGAGAAGGCTTGTGTATCCAGGATTAGATGTCGTTTCATAGGTTAAAGACAGTGAAGCGGGTTTGGGGGAGGGTGTTATTTGCACCATGTACGATTATTGTAAAGAGCCAAGTATCTGAGGCAGTTACAGTCTCAAAAATATGCGTCACTATTAAACATGTATTTTAAACATGGTGGACACACACTGTTCAGGGGGTTCTAAAGGGGCATCGAATCATTATTCGGACTGCGATCGCATTTTAACTTCGGTTTTCTGGCGTGGGTTTAGGGTGTCGTTTCTGCAACAAGAAAGTGCCTTCATGCGCAAATATGTGTTTATTTCCCACCTCCCACCAAACACCTTCCACGTCTAAACGATCGTGGGGTGTAATGAAGTATCCAGGGGGCACCCTGAACTTCCCAGCGCACCCTGCTGTGCTGAGAGTCCTAGGCAATAAAAAGGTGGATTCTGGAGAATCCCTCTATTTTCCTGTTTCCTCATCCCCCAGGCCCTCTTTAATGGCTGGAGAGATGGGGGCTCGCGGAGACGATGTAAAGGAAACAGAGTTCTCCGCAGGGGGAAGAGTGTATACTTGACAAACCAAGATTAAACGCTTCGTTCCGAGGGAGGAGGAGGAGGAGGAGGAGGAGGAGGAGGAGGAGGAGGAGGAGGAGGAGGAGGGGAACCACCACCGCCAACCCCCCCCCCCCCCCCCCCCCCACCGCCG
The DNA here is from genome assembly GCF_031168955.1 of Gadus macrocephalus. NCBI lineage: Eukaryota > Metazoa > Chordata > Actinopteri > Gadiformes > Gadidae > Gadus > Gadus macrocephalus. The sequence goes on from NC_082393.1 coordinate 4,893,574, forward strand.
CCTCCCTTGCTCTGCATCCCAAACCTCGGTCGTTTCCTACACTTTGCGTTCATGTCAACACCGCGCTTGCCCCTTGTTCTAAAACTGATCTGCTTGCACCCGTAAAAAGGGAAACACAGGAATAGCACACAAACAAAACCAGTTGTTTTCTGGCTTCAGGGTTCAAATAGGTTACACCTCCCCCCCTCCCCCCCTCCCCCTCTCCCCCTCTCCCCTGGCAAGAGTGGTTTGACCCTCCTGGCTTGCTGACAAAGTGAGACACTTAAACGGCAAGTAGCTCGCTGTCATTGGCAGTAATGCCGATGACAGTGAAGCCGGCGGGGCCGGGCTAAAAGATTACAGTCGGGAGGAGGGGGATACCCTGGGTCAGCTCCAGCGACGAGACACACAACGCACAGTCCAGCCTCGTGTGTGTCACGGCCTGGGCCGGCTACTGGATTTGTGCAACGTGTAGAAACCTACAGAGCACCGATCCATAACGCCATCGAGTATATTTTCGGTGTTAATCTCCTCTTAATGCACTTTCAAGAAACACACGCACACAAACACACACACACACACACACACACACACACACACGCAGGAAGATAAAAAATAAATCTTTTCCACTGCTCCTTGCTACTCTTTCTTTGTCGGCAGATGAAAAACCGGCAGAGTCCCAGAAGCTTCCAGAACATGACAGGCGCGAGCTCCCCCTGCTACATCTCGTCTGCCGCGAGCGCACCTCTGTTCTCCGTGAGAGGGCCTGCGCTTTGAGCGTGTGCGTGATTGTATGTGTGTGTATACGAGTGTGTGTGTGTGTGTGTGTGTGTGTGTGTGTGTGTGTGTGTGTGTGTGCGCGCGCGTGCGTGCGTGCGTGCGTGTGCGTGTCTGTGTACACAAGGGCCCGCACCGTGACAGGTAATGATTCACAACACACGGCAGCTTTTGACAAAGCAAAATGAGTGTTGACAACAGCCCAACATCGGCATGGCAGAGAGCTACCCTGAGAGAACCCCCCCCCCCTTTCCCCCCCTATCCCCCCTTCCGCATAAACAGATCCATGCTGACCGAGGGGAAGCCAACTCTGGAGCCCCCCCCCCGTCCCCCCGCATTCGCCCCCACTGGGGAACAGTGATACAGCCGCTCTGTGCAACTGGTTTGTAGTTTACTGTTCTATACTCAACCCACCACAACCGCCACCATCGCCACCACCAGCGACCTCGGAGAGACCCAGCAAAACAAGGTCTGGAGTGGGGCGGGTGGGGTAACCAACCATTTATCTATGTGAAGGCCCCCCCAGGTGATACTCGATGTTTTCCTGGGTATCTCCTTCATGACCCCTGGGAGAAGGGAGGCACGGTGTGGATGTGTCAGATAAGACAGACACCACGGCTCGGCTGCTGTCATTATTCTACCCTTCTCTAACCCGCATTAGAGACGGTGAAGTGTTTTGTTTTTGTCATCTTTCAGTGCCATTGAGTCAGCCACCATGTCGTTGTGGTGAAGCAGGTGGTTTGGTCAAACGGTCCAACGAAAGGGAGTACTGGCTGCTCGCTTGTCTTTTTGGACCGCTTGTTTAAACCGAGGTTGCCGAAGGTCGCCTTTGGCTTAAGAACGACATGATGGAATTTTTTTTAGAGGCCCACCATCTTTATTTCTGGATTTTCTATTTCGGCTTCGCTTGATCCACACAATGTGCCCTGTCGGCCACGATGACCACAACCGTCCCCATGCCTAAGCTGTGAAACATGCAGCTGTTACGCATAGCAGGCTTTTGCTAGGCACCATGCTTACTCTACATTTCACATAATTAGGAACTGCAAATCTGCAGACAAAAAAAGTGTATGAGTCACAACTAGGAGGAAGTTTGACGACTATGTCCACCCAAACATTTACAATTGATGAAGTGACACATGGCTGTGGTGTGGGTGTAAAAACAGTCAAAACACGGAACCAAATTAACTGCAGAGGAAGAATCAACTGAAAAAGCTATGGGTCGTCGGGATGAATTTGCCACAGTCAGGTAACTCCTCTACGAGTCATTTGTTCATACTACAGCTCGATGACAGAGACGCCGTTTCAATCGCATGTAATATCCAGATATCGGATTACCGTTCCTGGTTATTACAAAAGAGCGCCCCACTCCCATATTAATAACGACCACGTGTAAAATCTGTAAACAGACGTGAACAGACTGGGGAATTGTAGGTCAAATGGAGTATCAGATTTCAGCAGCCTTAAGTTGCGTGTACCAGGGAATTATGGGTATTTTCAGAATGTGCCACTCAGCACAACTGCTGGCGTGCGTGCTGGCTGCCTTGTGATCGCGCCATATGGTTGGCGGTTGGGGGGGGGGGCTGTTGTGACCCCATGCGACCTTGGCCAGGCTCCACGCTGCACGCAGTCCTGACGAAGCAAACGACGGGAAAATAAAGTGCTTCTCCATCATCGCCCCGCGCGTTACGCTGTCATGTGAACGTTATTGATTCCTCTGACATTGTTAAATAAACAATTTTAGTATCGATCGCCGAGCCATTTACCGATGGCAGAGACCTTGTTTTGTTGGCAACCTATTTCCTGTGTATGCTCGCCGCCTCTACGGCCCATCTGCTTGTGGCTTGTGCGTTACTGATTAACATTGTTTACGTTGAGACGGTTTGATAGGAATAAAATGGCAGCGGCAGTGGAAAGCCAGCGGAGCAAACCCCAGTTGAAAAAGCCCCCCAAAAAATGTCTCTTCCCCTACGGTAGTTACAGCAGATTGCATGAACGGCACTTTCAGATTGTTCCACTGTCTTTTGACATTTACCGCAGCACTGTCGGTGCTGATAATAACAACCTGCCAGGATATACCATCCTGTTCCGGCCATTATCGTCCGATACAGGACCGAAAATTGACACTAAGAGAATGCCAATATGCATGATAGGTGTCATTTATTCTGAAGGAGTTTGGTAACTTTACCAACACATCCCCGGCACGGAATCAAAAGCTCACATGGTGCCAGATAAGTCGGGTTGTGTCAGCTCTTTAGCTTAACATTTTATTCGGATTTCGATTCCGACACGTAATTGACACTAATTGAAAAATGTCCTCAGAATACCGCACAGAAAGGAGCCATTCTTAGCACGGATTATACGGTAAATCATCTCTTATAATCTTGATGTATGACGACTATTACCCTTCATGATTTGGGTGCCCTAATGGGAAATGGGATAAAATGAAATTATTAAATGCGAGCCAATTTCAGAGCCTATTAATTTGATCGCTAACTCAATCTCTATTAACTAAATCAGACTATTGTTGTTATTAGTAAGCAATCAGTCACTAGTATTCATTGTTTAAGATTACCAGCTATTAGTATATTATATAATCAAATGATGCAGTTAAATCCTTATTTTTAAACAAATCCCAAATAGCTCAATATTTTTTTGCATAACTGGTTGGGAAGTGGATCCTTGCCTCGCATGACCGTCAACTTATAATCGCGGATGAACGCTGTCTGCTCTTTTTAACTGACTTTTTATCCCCAGACCTTTCGGCGTAAGAAGCGAATAGATTATAATGAGGTCTCATTTACAAAACATTTGAAGTTGCATATTTTAAATGTTAAAAGGTTCAAATACAGGGCCTTCCCTAAATAACTGCGGTGGCATTTATGTCAATAGAACCCCAGTTAACCCCAGCTACTTAGAATTCATACTTTGACCAGCCATGCTTCTGTTAGGAGTCTAGGCTGACTCCAAGAGAGATTTGACCAAAGCGTGCTATTCTTTTTCTTCCCTTTCTTTTTCTAACCACAGACCATGCTGTATAATAGCCTACAGGCACAAGATATACACAGTGACAAGATAAGTTGGCGAGCCTGGAAGAGAAATGCTGTTGAGACAACAAACTTGAATGTTAGATAATACGAACAGGTGGATATAAATGGAATAACAGACATTTGTTTGAAGCACAGATGGTGTTTGATACACCCATGGTCATTAGCTACCCATACCATTGGACACTATTGGCAGATCCCATATGCCGACAGTGTGGGCTACATGAAGGCTAAAAGCTAACGAGATGTTTGAGGGGGAAAACAGCAACGCTTTGCTGTGTACACCATTATAGCGTATGTCCAACCCACATATCCGAGTTAAGTGCATTCAATATTGTATAGCTCAGCTGGTCAAGCATGACATTAAAACTGGTTGGGTTAAGGCTTCAACTTAACCCAGGACGGTATGCGCTCAGAAAAAATTGTAAGACACTTAGGATAAAAGGATCCTTAAACCTAAATGGCAAAGGGTACATCACACTATTCAAAGTAACTCAACTGGAGCAATTTAGACACTTAGTTCAGACAATTCGTTGCGTTGCACACACATTGTAGTGCGGACATACCATCTCAACGTTGCATCATGTCCACCACGGTAAATACACTTACATTTAGGGCATAAGCAGACGCCTATATTCCAAAGCGACCTACTTATATACAAGGCCTAAGGTACATTTGTAGGAAGAAAGCGAAACAACAATATATTGTTGCCGGTACAGTAAAGATATTCATAGAAACAAGTGCCAAGCACTTACAATTGCTAGGTTAACCCATTCCCAGTATACAACAAAGATAGCTAAGATAAGGACAAATACGCCTGCATGTCTTACCGCACAGGCGATAGAGAGTTCAGAGTGTGTATATATATACATATTTACATTTAAATTGACATTAAGGGCGTTTAGCTGACGCTTTTATCCAAAGCGACCGACAATAAGTACATTTGTCAGAAAACAAAGATAGCTCGGAGAAGGACAAATACGCCTGTATGTCTTACTGTGCAGGCGATAGAGAGTTCAGAGTGTATACATATATACATATTCATGTTTGCATTTACATTAAGGGCATTCAGCAGACGCTTATATCAAAAGCGCTTTAGAACACGCTTTTTCTTTCAGAAGGAAGAGCATCGCATACATATCGCCGACGGACATGCATCCAGAAAAACAAGCGCCGTCTCTCACTCGGCCACCACCCACCTTTGACGACGAGGTTGAGGTGCTTTGGCCGCAGGTTGCGCTCGCTCTGGATGGAGCAGGTGTACTGGCCGTCGTCCGTCACGTCCACCTTCTGTATCTGCAGGCTGTACTCGTGTTTGTCCGCCACGCTCGACACGATGGAGACGCGCGGGTCCACCGACCACTTGTCGCTGCCCGCGAAGATGATGCTGGAGCGGTTCAGCCAGGCCCCTTTGGAGATGCCGTCCAACAGGTAGCACCTGAGGGAGGCAAAGGAAGGACAGGTGAGGGGGGAGGACTTCACACGTACACACATGGACCCTGAAACCCTCTCCCATCTGCCCCCCAAGAAACCTGAACCATTTAAACCACACTTTTTTTTTTACTCATAGATTTATATGTACCCTTTTGTTTGGCCTACCTTTGCACTATTCAAGACTATTTTGCACTATTTAGAATTTATTTATGGTAAATATTACTTATTTTATTTCATTTTACCTAATTGTATCCTTTTATACTTAATGCACCATCGGACAGAGGCAGACACATTTTTATTCCTCTATTTGCCTTGTACATTTGTTGGAATTGACAATAAAGCTGACTTTGACTTTGATGAGAGGAGCTCGAGGAGATTCTTGGTGATGAGGATTTCAGTGGAAGGGCTTTTGAATGAATATCTGTTAGTGTTGTTACTGTTCTGACATTTTAGCAGACTGTTGGGTAAGAGTGCCTACAGACATGCTGCGGACATGGAGCTTTGAAACTTAACCTTTCGTCTGCGAGTGGAAGAGTCTAGAACACTTCACCGTCCTGATTATGATTCAGATCGAATGATGCACAGTACACAGAGAATCTGAAAATGTGTTGGTTAGTAATTTATGAATTCAGCAAGGTTCATTTATGAAGTGCAGATATTTATTATAGCTGATGTTGAATGAAAGAAACTTAGAATATTATATGAAAGAGTCATTTGTATTAATAAAGTGTTAAGATGTTTTGTTTTGACAAAAGGCTAAGATTATGGGACTGCAGAAGAAAGTACGTTCAGAAGAGCGTGGCAATTAATACAAAGTGCCTTTTTAATCAAAGGCAAAAATTAGAGTAAATAAAATACTATCAAACATTTTGAGATGAGTCTTTCAGTTATCCTATCTATTTGACTGCATACGGGTTATGACATTGTTAGCATCTAAATACTTGGATGAGTTTTTTTAATGTGCTTTAACTCAATTATTATCATTTTATTTTTTTTAAATCATTAGAACTCAATTAACAGATAAATGCATCCATAGATAAACAAACAAACACTATTCACACAGAGAAAATTAAAATAATCAAGAAGAGTGTTTTGCTGAGCGTTTATGTACAGTTATTCAGTTGTTTAGTGCTTAATATCTTTTCTAATCAAATAAAACATGCCGTCTTGGGCCTCAACTGAATCTATTAGGAACAATAATACAAAATATGGAACAAATTGAAAGGGAAAGAGGCGTAAGATACAGAAATGGCCCTAAACCCTCGAAAATTTGCCTGAAACCAACTTAACTAAATTAAATACGCAAATGTGTATTATTCTGTAAACATTTGACAATCAATCTGATTCACTGCCATAGAAGGGATTCCTCTGCAGCAGTTGAGTTCTCATTTAGTGCTGGTAATACAGCAGATCACTTTTTTTAATGCATTGCTGTGACGAGCCGCGGGCACACACCATAGACTACAGCTGCTTTTACAAATAAGACAGGATAATTGTAGATTAAATAGCTTGAACATCCAAATCAATAACACATTACGTACTTGACTGAGTCCCAGATACATTGATCTGAGGACCAGTACAGTGTAAACAAAGACAGGGACCACCATTTTGGATAGCGATCAAAAGACAATTTTCTCTGTTCCTCCACCGACCCCACCCAAATAAACCAAAAACTACTTGTAAACTTGAACACACTTATCCCAGTGAACAGAGCAGAGGGGTTTAGGAAATAATTAAGTACGTTTCGCGGGGCACACAAGCAGCGTCGACGGAACAGTTCCGATGGGAAACCAAATAAAAGCCTGAATAAGACCATGTTTAGGCCTACATGGAAGCGAACGGGGCACCTCTTTAAATACACATTCCTTTATCGCGACTCACCGTAAACAACTGGTGGAGCACGACAGCAGCTCAGCTCTATCTATTGACTTAAAAGGAGCCACTGATGAACGCGTTCTCTATACTGCATGCAAGCGTGCACCTCGCAATTACACCCTGATTAGCTGAAGCGAGAGGGAGCGAGAGAGTCGAGGCAGGTGTGTGCCGGTGTATGTGTGTGCCAGACAGTGTTGTTTTTCCCCTGCCTCCTGTAAACACAGATACATCTCCCCAACCTCCCACTGAGTCTTGCCCTGCGATGGGTGTGTGTGTGTGTGTGTGTGTGTGTGTGTGTGTGTGTGTGTGTGTGTGTGTGTGTGTGTGTGTGTGTGTGTGTGTGTGTGTGTGTGTGTGTGTGTGTGTGTGTGTGTGTGTGTGTGTGTGTGGGGAGGATCTCTCAAACAAGGCATTGATGTGCTCATGCTGAGCTCCCCATGGCGCGTATATATTGTTGCATAACAACACAACCCAACAAGCAAGCTCATCCCCCTTGTGCCATGAATGAGAGGGACGGACCCCGTAGTTGGTGTTAAGATAGATGCGGTTCCATTCTCGACCGTTCTGACCTGAGGCATCTGGTTAGCTACGTTGTGTTGTGTGCTATCTTGCCTGAAGGAAGGCGACCACACTGGGGAAATAATTACTGTGGACACAAACGTTTCATAGTTGTAGTTCCAGAGGTATAAACAGACATGTAAGTATAGCTTGGTCTGTTTTTTATAGTGTAGTACAGTGACTTATTTAGTATGCGGAACAGTATCTATTCAAGCAGTTTCCATGCTAAGGGCATCTTTTACACGAAGCAACAACAGCAAAACCCAACGCATACGAACGGTGGGCTGTGAGACAAACCCTGCTCCAAGAGCCATTGAAGGTAGCAACACGCTTTACCGATTGGACTTATCCATGCTCCGTCATCCCTCTCCATACGCTGCTTCTGGGAGAACACACCCCTACCCCTCTAACAGGTGTTCAAATAGAACAAGGAATCAAACGCTCGCTTGACACCGAGAAGGTTTCTTTTCGGACCCTCAACCATGACCGCTGATCTCAAACGTCTACCTTGCTGCACTCGGCTGAACAAAATGGTGGCATTGAGACGTTGACGATCCCCTGGGTTTGGTGTACTTCAAGACACCTGCAGTGGCCCGTCGGGCAGTGGCTATCTATCTGTCTGAAAACAAACGACTGCATGTGGCAGCACTGTAGCCGACAGCTTGATCGCTTTCACAGTTAAGACAACAGACTGGAAGTGCGCTCAAGGAAATGGAACGAGCGTTAGCCAAGCACACAGCTTCATTAAATACAGGCAGCGGATAGAGATGGCAACAGGGCTCAACCGCAATTGGTTGAGGCGGGCATGCACTCGGTTTATCAATGCTGCTTTAGGCATGAGAGAAAAATAACAGATTTGATGGAAAATGGAACAAAAAGTATGGTAAAGCTACGAGTCAACTATAGGCTACCACTGCAGTCTAGAAGCTTGCTGTGGATAGAGGAAATTGGCACATATATCACACTTTAGTATATATAGTCAGTGGTCAATCTGACTGTTCACTACGAGACAAGAGTGAGCAAGCAAGTATGTGGGGGCTGATGAACGTCAACACAACGCACACAACGTCTAACTGATCACTGTTTTGATTGTTTCTTTTTTGTTTTTTTTTGTCTTGTTTTTGTTTTATTTATTTCTTATTGCTTATGTTTATTTATTTATTTATTTATTTCCACAATGTCTTGTTTTTTAAAAAATGTATGATGACTATATGCTCTGTAAGGTGACCTTGGGTGTCTTGAAAGGCGCCTCTAAATTAAATGTATTATTATTATTATTATTATTAACAACAGCAGCAGCAAATGACGAGCATTTTCTCACCCAGACAGCCACAACTCACAGTAATGACCGAGGAACGACACGTCTCCTTCCCATATTGCTGTTCGTGACAATCACTTTCAATTTTCTTTCTTTGCTATCTTTCTTTCTTTAATATTTGCAATGAATCACAGTCTGCGTTCAATTGTTCATGGGCTGCATGAGGACAGTGGCATACAGTAGTCCTGGTGGGTTTCATTGAGTTACTTCCCCGGTGGTACTGATAAAAAACAAACCAATGGTTAGATATTGAAACTCAAGCAAATGCAATGGAGGTGGAGCTGAGGTTCCGGGTATAGGTGCCCAGTCCAGATGCAGGACCTGGTGGTTTGACCCACCTTAAGAAAAGAGCTGCTCTGATACCGGTTCACAGGCAAGCTGGTTCCAATGCAAGTCACAATTAAGGTGTGTATGCAATATTTATTAGTTAAAATAAGTGTTAATTAGCTCTATATTCCGACATCCATCACTGATGGAGTGTTAGGTGAGTCACATGGGTCTCCCAGTTCCTCCACTCTGCAGTGAATAGAAAAAAAAGCTTTCTGGTATCCTGTCCCCACTTCAGCCAAACAGGAGAGACATCTCCAAAGGAGGTGGTCCTCGTTGTTTCCACGGACAGGCAGCAGGGTGTCAGCTTTGACTGACAGTGGCGGAACAGGCAAAGCTACCGATTCCAGCGTTCCCAGCAATGGCTCACACAAAAAAACCAAACAAGGCAAGCAAACACAAAGTGGGCTGAAGAAATGACAGTCGAGAAGGAAGCTGCCAGGGAAGAGAAACAGGGGGTGAGCCAAAACAACGACATCGCCCACAGCCACTTTGAGGTGCTCAACGCGAATATTGATAGATGAAAAGTGTAACAAAAACAGTGATGGATCTAAACTATGATGGCAGTTGCGTGCATAAGAACACAGTCTTGATTAAATATAGTGGTATGCTTGCTGTGGCAAATAATAATATATATTTTTCTGATTGATTAAGCAATCATGTTTCAGCACTGGCAGAACACTATTCCATTTTTCAAAGAATGGTTTGCCAGAAAGTTAAATTGCAACTTGGATCTGGAGAGCAATCAATTATTTTGTCTTTGTAATCATTTCTTTCTTTAAAATTAGAATGAAATTGACGTTATTAAAACGATTATTGCAACCTTTCCATTTGGCCCATTTTCTAAATGCTACTCCAACATCACCTTTTCATTTAGTTGTTTTTACAAAACAATTTCATTGAGCTTTTACCGCAACCAAACTCGCGGTTAACACAAAAACCAAACAAAAAGCTGATCTGCGGTGATAACAACACACCACAAAGCCATCGCCATCAAGCCATTTTGTTCAACACCCTTTCTACTCAGCATCCTCTCCCCCCATGTCCCCCCCCCCTTCAAAGGGGGCAAAACATCCCCAAAGGATGCCCCCCAAGGTGGGTTCTCTTCCTGTGATCAAGGCCCTCAGCTCCAGGGGCCCAACGGGGAGGCAGGCCTCCCGTGTTTTCGTACAAAGCCGCGTTAATTATCTCATCGACCCCAAAAGCATGCATTGAGAGCGGGCACTCATTCCGATAATACACACCTAATGATGCCTTTGGTGTTTTCCCCGACCACCAGACAAGTGATTGCAGAAAATCAACGCTCATTAGAAACCTTCATTTTTTTTGGCTTTGTTTTTGATTATTTATTCAGTTTATTAAACACACCTCTATTTTTATCGCTGCCATGATTGAAGACTTGGATGTTACTTACAATACGCGCATGATTGCGATGGTTATTGGAACACCTTGCGTCAATTACCAACTTGAAACATGGCCTGTTGAAAAGATGTTCGGTGGGTTGTTAAAAAGAGCGGCAGATCGGTACTGTTTAGCCAATATAAGCGCTGTCGTCATATGAAAAAGTTAACACTCTGGGCGTCGCTCTAACCCAGATTCACTTTTCCTTCGGAAAATCATTCTCGTTTTTTTTATCACAAACAACAGTTCACATTCACACATACGATCACCTTCTTCTTCCTTTTTTTTGTCCTGCAGAATTTGGCAGAAGAAATTAACAGACTTCTGGATGGGAAAACTTGATAGATTTGTTTCGATATAACACTTAGGGAACAGACACCAGGGACTTCTTGTAAAGTGGGAATAGATTTAATTTTCTTTATCTGTGACTGTGTGATGCAACGGTTTTTAAAAGGTGCGATACAAATTTTAATAAAAAGGTCAAGATTATACTACTTATTCTAGCTGAGGGTATGTACATTCATACATATTTCTTAATGTTTTATACTTGTTGCTCAGCTATTTAATTTAATTACTTATTTTGGCCTATTCAGTGGCGGGCAAAGTACTATAAATCTATACTCAAGTAAAAGTACAATTACCATCCGAGAAACATGCTCAAGTTCAAGTTAAAAGGCTCCTGGTTAACAAATGACAAGATACTTTCCATTTTTGTGTGGGCAAGTGAAAAATAATGAAAAAAAACAGCATTTGAAGTAAAGCAGGCAGGCTAAACAAACCGATAAGGATAGCCTTTATCACTGAGATTTGAACAATCTCCCACTCTCTCTTGATCTCCTCCTCTACCTCTCCCATCCACCTCTTTCTCCATTCCCCTATCCATCCCACCCACAGTGGACCGATTCAATTACCTTGCTTAAAAAAACTGAATTGACTCCCTAACTTCTTTGTCATTTCTCCTGCTTTTCTCTGTTGTGCTTCCACTGCGAACAAAGGAAATCCAGTAGCAATAAATCGGATTACCATTCAACATACACAGTAGTAATATTAGGTTCCCATCTCTTCCATGGATACTTGTTGGCATCTGCAGTGAAGAGCTCCTTGCTTGAGCGGACGAGTTGCAACAAAAGGTAGAGATAGCAAATGTATCAAAGTAAAAAGTAGGTTACTGGCTCGGAAATATGCCAGAGTAAAGAGCAGAAGTACAGTTTAATAAATGCAACAGGAAAGCGCATACTTTTTTCACTCATGTGTGTTACTTGTCACACATTAGCACCAGATATTTTCTTTATTTATGAATTGAATAAGACCAGAGAAAAGAAGAGGGAAACTAACAAGGCAGACTTCTACCTTAGTTTGAGGTATTATAAATATCAGGATGCAGCACACGGTTGATATGTGGAGTATTCACGAGAATACTGAAGCAGAAAGACGCGTGAAGGCCCATGCATTATGTATAAAATATTATGTACACGGATGGCTACTGCAGAGAAAACCAAAACCCCTCTGGGAATGTACAGTAAATTGTGTCTGCAATATAGAGAAGAAGTTAGCATACTAAAGGACACATCCTCTATAGATTTGCTCTGGTAAGACTTAGAAGGCTTGTCATAATAATGCACCACTAAACTAAAGCTATCAGCGAGCTGGATGAGCAGGTAACTGAAGAAGATATTGTAATTCTACTGCATTTCTTGCACCACCTTAGTAGTGTTTTCTAAACCATCTCCCATTATCTTCTTACACTTCTTCCCTTAATCTGAGTTGAATGGTTGTTTATTTCATTAAGCCTGTTCAGTTCTGTTACACTTTAAACAGCACACAACAGTAGCACTATTTTGTGTGAGTGCCTCACCAATCAATTCTGTCATTTATTCACATTTTCATAACTGACATTGACCATAGCACCAACAACAATAGTCCTTAATATTCAACATGTGTGTTTTAAGGCTCAATGGAATGACTCATGATCACCTTCCATAAGACGTTACACTTTATTGTTGCTTTTCTGCTGGCATCACTCCCCAACCCACAGTAGCAGTAACACGGGCACAGATAACTTCACAGCATCGCAACGGAGCAAAATGGCAAGGAATGACAACCAAAGACCAAAGAAAAAGCAGCAGTGTCATCTTACGCCTCTATTCACTGATATCCTTGCACTGTTCTTTGCCTCCATGATAAATGCTGTTTCTGTGACAGCAACACTACCTATGTCTCCGTCCCTCCCCTGTTTTCTCTGTGAATCTCCCTCGTCCACCCCCGTCTCCTCTCTCCATCCCTCCCTCCCCCCTTTTCTCTCTCATTCTCCCTCCCCCCCTCTCTCATCGCTTTGTCTGCGTCCCACCCTTTTCCTCTGTTATTTCCAACCCCTCCCCCAAGTCTCTCTCCCCCCTCGCCCCTTACTTCTCTCGTTCTCTCCCTCTCTCTCTCTCTCCCCCTCTCTCTCTCTCTATCTCCTCTCTCTCTCCTCCACCCCCACTCTCCATCCCCATCCCTTCTTCTCTCTTCCAATCTTCCAATGGGCTGAGAGGAATTGAGGCTGTTTGTTTGTTTGTTTGTTTGTGTTTGGTGGCTCTGTTGGATGGAGGGGGGGGGGTTAAGAAATGAGAGTGACGAGGGACATCGCGGAGCCTGGGTGGGCCGCAGCATGGACGTACGTGCATTCTTTAATCCTCCCAGTAATCCTGGTGACTGGATGGTGGGACTCATCTGAAGGGCCCCCAGTGGTAATCCACCACAGACACAGAGGCTGACACCATTAGAGAGCCCGGGAATGAAAGAAGGAGGGAAAACCCCAAGGCCTGATCCTGACGCGCGCCAAACCCTATTGCCGAGTCTTTTTCTACCTCGGTGTCAAAGGGACAGGTCCTTTTATGAAGTTGTCGCAGGCCTTTTTTAGTGGAGAGTGCGCACGCACGCACACACACACAAACACTAATTAATGGACATAAACACAGACACGGACACACCTACACATGTGCGGACACACACGCACACGCACACACACACACACACACACACACACAGTAGAGGAATGGTTTTGAAGGAATGCGATGGCTGTTAGAGCTCCGTGATTTGCTTGGAAGTTGTTTTGCCGTTGTGTGAACCTGAGATCCGGTCCTGAACCCCCTGCTGTCGGTAACGCGTAAAGACGAAGCGGTGACAATACGTTAAACTCGGGATTATGACGTGTTCCCCTTCTATCCTGCTCCTCCCGTTTGTCAGCCATAAAGGCGCACAAATCCACCGGGTTGCTTTTGTACGGGAAAATGTACGTACGAGTATACAACCAGCATGCACGCTAAATACACGCAGGTAGGCCCAGGTAAGATCCGTCAAACCCGTACACACGGCCAGTAATCTACGGATTATTTCCCTTCGCCCATTCGTTTCCTGAATGCAAGCCAGTGGAATAAAAAGCAGTTGCACTATTATATGATATAGTATTATATGCACAGGGCTGGATACGTTGACTCTGGTTGTTTCAGAGGTGCGTGTTTAAATCCTGAGGGGATAAAGGTGCCTTTTGTTAGAGGATAATGGTGTACTCTATTTTCAACTCAGTCACTTACTCCCCGTGTGTATGTGCTTGTGCGTGTGTGTGTGTGTATGTGTGTGTGTGTATGTGTGTAGGAATACTTAGGTGTGAGCCCGCTGAAAGCCTCTGGATCATTGTGTGAAATTGTGTTATTATGTTATGTACTGTATGCACTGTATGTGTGTGTGGGTGCATTATGTACGTGCACGTGAGACGTTTGGTAACAAAGAATAAAAAAAGAAGGGAAGGAACCACATCTAACAGGGGTACAATTCCCGGTGGGCATTCTCCTTGGGTTGCATCTGCACATCTCTAGTGGGGGTGGGTGGGGCTGGGTGGGGGGAGGTACCCAGGGAACAGCTGTTCAAGGTCTCCTACCCGGGCCTTGGCAGCAGCATTAACCTCACACACACACGTCCTGACACACACATCCGCTGCTGTGGAAGGAAACGAGATCACCCGGAGGAAGCACTCTATGTGTGTGTGTGTGTGTGTGTGTGTGTGTGTGTGTGTGTGTGTGTGTGTGTGTGTGTGTGTGTGTGGTCAAAGTGTGCATTGTGTGTGTGTGTGTGTGTGTGTGTGTGGTCAAAGTGTGCATTGTGTGTGTGTGTGTGTGTGTGTGTGTGTGTGTGTAAGTGTGGTCAAAGTGTGCATTGTGTGTGTGTGTGTGTAAGTGTGCATTGTGTGTGTGTGTGTGTGTGTGTGTGTGTGTGTGTGTGTGTGTGTGTGTAAGTGTGGTCAAAGTGTGCATTGTGTGTGTGTGTGTGTGTGTGTGTGTGTGTGTGTGTGTGTAAGTGTGGTCAAAGCGTGCATTGTGTGTGTGTGTGTGTGTGTGTGTGTGTGTGTGTGTGTGTGTGTGTGTGTGTGTGTGTGTGTGTGCATGTGGTTGTGGGCATGTGTGTGTGCATGTGGTTGTGGCATATGTGTGTGTGTGTGTGTGTGTGTGTGTGTGTGTGTGTGTGTGTGTGTGTGTGTGTGTGTGTGTGTGTGTGTGTGTGTGTGTGTGTGTGTGTCTGTGTGTGTGTGTGTGTGTGTGTGTGTGTGTGTGTCTGTGTGTGTGTGTGTGTGTGTGTGTGTGTGTGTTTCTGCATGTGGGTTTGTGCATTATGTTTGTGCCGGTTTGTGTGTGCGTGCCTGTGTGTCTGCATATGGTTATTCGCATTATGTATGTGTATCTGTGTGTGTGTGTGTATGTGTATGTGTATGCATGTGTGTGTGTGTGTGTGCTTGAACAAGAGCAAACACTGCCTAGTGATCGGTCCCCATGTTTCACCCATAAAAACAAAACAGTTCACATCTCAGTCGTGCTATATCTCGATAAAAATGAAAAGAGTGTGTTCGGAACGAAACCCAATTTCACTCCAGGAAAGGAGGTGGAACTGAATCCTAAACGCACCAGGTCTATCAAAGCATCTCCACCTCTGCTATGATGCAAACATCCCATTCCCAACACACACAGACAGACTATCAGAACCGACACTCGCCGGATCCCAAACGGCTTTCGCTGGAAACCACCGGCTCCCCCAGAGAAGCCTTCTCCTAATCGTCATACACAGTTGAACCACTGCATCTCTTTCACCGTGCGGGACACACACACACACACACACACACACACACACACACACACACACACACACACACACACACACACACACACACAGGGAAACAAAACGAGTGCAGCTCGGTCTCTAGCCGCTACATAGCCATTCCTGTGTGTATTAGACCATGGGATTCAGCACGCACATATCTGCCCGAGAGAACCTGAGGGAGAGAGGGCTGGGGGGAGATGGAGGCAGGGGGGAGGGGGAGGGAGATGGAAAGGGAGGGGGATGGAGGGAGGGGGTGGGAAAGAGAGAGATGCAGCGATAGAGAGAGAGAGAGGGGGGGGGGGGGGGGGGGGGGGGGATGGAAAGCGAGAGAGTCTGATGGAGAGGGCGATAGAGTGAGAGACGGAGAGATATGGAGCGGTAGGGACTAAGAGAGTGAGCTGGAGAGGAAGGGAGTGAGAGATACTGAGAGAGCGGGGGGAGAGAACAAGAGAGAGGGGGAGGGACTCAGAGTGAGGGCGATGGAGGGAGATGGCGGGCGATGGAGGGAGCGAGCGAGAGAGCGAGAGAGAGAGAGAGGGGGGGGGGGGGGGGGGGGAGAGGGCCTTAGCGGTGAGTGTGTGTGAGAAAGAGAGCGAGAGAGCCAGAGTGCGAACGAGAGAGCGAGCAAGCGAGAGGGAGAGCGCAATCGA
>NC_082393.1:4912190-4934690 GCF_031168955.1 Gadus macrocephalus
CAAAAAAGGCGACACGATTAAGTATGTGCAAAAGCGTGCTCTTCAGGAGTCATAGATTCATTTTTCAGGACGTAATCCTATTTTATCATTAAAGTATTTTCGATAGGAATAATTATAAAATGTAACTTCTAATATTATAATAATCATCAATCAAACCATCATTTAAAAGGCAAGACATTATTTTTATGCATTGGATGATTGTTTTTGTTGGTTCCATTTTGGGGATCCAAATTTGGCCTATCATCTACAAACAAGTCCTGCGGTGCAGGATAAGAGCCAGTTTTGTTTTCCGAGTTGGCCCTGCTTGGCCCGCAACACCACGTTCAAGGAGGAAGAGAATGTGGTGGCAAGCCCTGCGGCGGCTCTATAAGAGCGGGATTAGCTCACCCCATCAATGATCGTCCTGTTTTATCTCATTGCTTTGGCCCAGTTGTCTAGAGGACTTCAGTCTCATCTTCAGAGCCATGTCTGTGGTTATTGATGGTTTGATAAGGAGCGATATGGGACACTAAGCTGTTGTTAATTTGTTTTTCAAACAGTCACTCATCGATCGGGCAATGCTTTTCATCAAGTGCAATGACTATTGAATATCACGGCGGAGAAAGCGTCCGCAGTGATTACTCTGGAAAGAACACGCAACTATTAGACGATAAAAAGGTTTTCAGAAAAGTTGACAGAGTACTGCTGGTCTGAAGCAAAAAAAAAAAGAAAAGCCTACACAACAAGGTTGACTGACGAAGAGGGCAGAAAGACAACTAGAGCTTTGCCGAAGTTGAATTATGAATATCAAACTAGAAGGAACCTAAAATTAGAATCCTAATGACCAGCTGTCTCGAAGATCAGTTGATGAATTTGCTGCCGAATATTAGTGCCAATTTACATGAAACGGGTTTCTTATGGTGAATGTTCGGGGTACATGGGACTGAAGTTATCGTGTCTTCACTAATGGGACCCATTTTTATTTTAGGATCTGTTTATGCTTTACATCAATTCAATGAATCATTAATACGTAGACTGATTTCTCCACTCAAGTAATGGAGCGCTTGGCTATTAGTTTCTTTAGACTAGATTCAGTGTATATATCGATAAATATGTTTGCTTGAACAAAGTCATGTAATGAAAACAGAATGACCGTTTATGGCGTACTTTTTCAGATGACATGCTATAATGTTCAAGGTGATTGATGACATTGTTGGGGCTTTCCCAAATACCTCCCTGATACAAAAGACAACTCCAGATGTACTCGTTTGAAGTAGTAAACGTTGATAAAGAATTGAGCCATCTGTGCAAAACATTAAAGAAGTGGAATGCCACCACAATCGTGGATTTTAATGAAAGACAATGTTCACCATTTGTTATGGAGTTGTTGTTATTATTAGAGACACGATTGAATTGAGTTGAACAAGATCACAATAGGTATTTATACTTGTGAATCCAAATAATTGAGGCATTCGTTAATCCTTATTCAGCACTGGAAATAGGTTATTTATAATGTCACCGTTGTATCAGCTCGATTTAGTTTACATAACGAAACAGCTGTTGAAGGTTAATTCCTAAGCCATGGAAACATAGAAACAAATAAATTATAAAAACTCCATATGCAAGTAAGTTTGAAACCAATTATGAAAGTCAACGCACTACGGTGAACGTGGTGATCTCTGTGCATGAGTTGGTATGATTCTGTCTCCGGTGTAGTGCAGGTTGTTGTCCCTGTTTTAAGGGTATCATAGATTGTATTTGGTGTATCTAGAAGAGTAACATGCTATGAATAGTTGTAGCTATGCTATAACTAACTGGTATCCATTTTTCAATTCTTAAACTGGTCACAATTCTAAATGGATTAATGCAATGTTGGTTATAAAATATCGATACCTTAATATCAAATTCCCTTCCAGACTTCTTGATTGACATTTTCTCGTATCGATGATGAATTTTATTTACCTTTTTAAGCGTAACGTCTTTTTGTGAGACGTAAAATAAATCAGTAACCAGTCACAGAAATACAACAGACCATCTGCTACGGATAAAACATCAGAGAGAAAAAATAATACGACGTCTCGTCTGCCTTTGTTTGATAGCATTTGAAACATAAAAGTAATATATGATATCTCATCTGCCTTCGTTTAATCAAAGAAATTACGGAATGAAGCAGTGGTTGTTCGCTATCCAATTGAAATGGCCTTGTCTTCCTTGGAGACACACGCAGCACGGTTCAGAGAGAGAGAGAGATGAAGAGAGAGAGAGATGAAGAGAGAGAGAGAGAGATGAAGAGAGAGAGAGAGAGAGAGAGAGAGAGAGAGAGAGAGAGAGAGAGGAGAGAGAGAGAGAGAGAGAGGAGAGAGAGAGAGAGAGAGAGAGAGAGAGAGAGAGAGAGAGAGAGAGAGAGAGAGAGAGAGAGAGAGAGAGAGAGAGAGAGAGAGAGAGGAGAGAGAGAGAGAGAGAGAGAGAGGAGAGAGAGAGAGAGAGAGAGAGAGAGAGAGAGAGAGAGAGAGAGAGAGAGGTTATAACCGGACGTGAGGTGGAGGTACCGCCAGCCTGTTAGCTCTGGACCACCGGGAGTGTGTGTGTGTCTGTGTAATATATATATATATATATATATATATATACATACATACATACATACACACACACACACACACACACAGATATGTGTGTGTGTGTGTGTGTGAGAGACTTTGAATGGGTTGTTTTATCCCTTGTACCAGGTTCTCTGAGACCTTCAGGTGGAGGACAGAAGGAAGAGGTCGTACTCTATTTACTTTCAGACGTCTTCTATGGTGTTCCAGCACCTTCTTCCTAACTATTTTCTCTGTAATCCAGCCATAACATTTTAGGTGTTGGCTCCAAAGGGTACAAACAGCGGAGCTGATCATAAAAAAATCATACAATCATAAAAAACGTTGACAACACACGTTGACAACACTGTCCTGTATTGTAACTGATGTAACTGAAACAATATTATGTATGTGTTTATTGTGAAAATATATACTCAACAAAATATGCTTGCGTTTTTTAAACTGCGACGGACCGCTTTTTCTTTATGAGTTACATTATAGGCTGACTACGACAACAACGATGACAACATCTGGTCGAATGTTGGCAAATAAAGTGAGCCCTCTTTCCCTGTAGCCCAAAGCATCGTCTGTAATGTTCTGTATTGTGTTCAGCAGAAGGCTGCGTGTCAACATGTTTCAATGTTATCCTCATATTCCTAACAGGAGAAATGCAATGTCTACCTGCGGTCACTTCAAAAGCTCACATAAAGAGGCTGAAGCATGTTGCTACGCCACCCCCATCATTTCCCAAAGGAAACCTGTGATGTCTTTCTTCCCCGCTGCCAACTTGCTCATGTATGCTCTTGGTTCCCTAGGGAACATGTCGTACACGTACGATGGATTAGGCATACATGTGATGAATAAACCCAAGCAAACCTATACAACCATGCTAAAAAGAGGTAGTATTTATCTTCCTTTTTCTTCACAGATTGATCAAAGATTCTCTTGGGAATCAATTTGGCCGGTACACTGTGATGAAACCCTGTGAATCAAGTGTAACCATGTCAACATTGTTTGTCGATATTATTCACTGGAGAAGCTGGAGATTTTTTGATGAAAGTCGCTATAATCATGAATCATCTGACTTCCATCACTCTTGACCTTATGCTCATGTTACATAATTAAATTATAGGGTTGGCATTAGGGGTGACCTCGAATCTTTGACCATTCACATTTCGTCAAAGATTCGAAGACATTGATTTGATGTTGTCCTTAATAGTTGAATTGTCGTGTCAGGAAAATGTTCTTGCGTAACAGTGTTCCATTGGAAGGATGGGCTGCTATTGGAGTGATACCACGGCATTGCTTTGCTTAACTCATGAAACATATTCATTTCAATTGCACTTGAGCAATGCTGAAGTTTATTATAAATAATAAAGGCTATCATGTGTAGCCTGCAAAGAATGTTGCTCTCATTATTATACACGGCTGAAATTCGGCATAGAAAGATCTGAACAATGTGAAAGGCATAAAAGCTAGGTACCGTGTTCATATTCCCTGGTGATGATGAGCTTATTAGGAAAATGGGTTTAAAAAATGCCACATGGTACCCATTGAGTCTACCTTTAAGGGGTTCACACCAGGAAAGGCATTTCCATTTAGACTTCACCAACGCACTCTATCACCTTAGTGCTAATATAAATATATTAACAGTTAGAAATACCAAATCACTTCCTGGAAAAGTAACAATGTATTGGATTGAACAAATTAGGAGGCTAGATACACCTCAGCCATTTGTAGAATGGCTCACAGCAGGCATATTTGAGTACCCAGAAGCTAAGCATATCCAGAAAATAGAGACAAAACCCAGTTAACTATTGGGTTTAGCATCCACCAAGCATCCACCTTCAAACACCTAGTTACAATGTGACATTTGTCAGAACTGCGGCGGGAATATTAGTATTTCTTTTTACGAAAGCCAACTCCTGTTCACTTTCAAGTGATTCTGCAAAAGGTAAGTGTACTTCAACATATCCATTTGACTACAGCTGATAATAAGCCTTTGATTTCACCAGTGAGTTAGTGGTGTTCCAGAGACGGTAGGGGGAAACGAGGGGAGGGCTGGACACGACGCAGCTATGTGCTCCAAAGATAAGTTATCCCCATTCCAAGCCCCATTGTCCCTTTTTTTTAATATGACGATTAAAACAACCTTTGCTATTGAAACCGCCAGCAAAGTGCTTGAGTGCTTGAATTCATTCGTTATTTTCAATTGAAATACCAAGCTCGCAACATGTCAAGCGAAATGGATAAAAAAGAGATTTGGACTGATCAGGATTCCCACCTAGTGGCAGTAGAAAAGAAAAGGAAAAAATGATCCATGAAAGGTTTTTGACACTAGACATCCATGTTAAGAGCTTCAAGTGGATGCTGTGGTGTGGTGGAGCATGTTGACTCCAAGGGTGGAGGACTACGTGGAGAGACTGTTATCCTTTTGCCTGTGTCCTAGGCTAGCATGGGGAGCCTGAATCGGTAATACTCTACCTTGTAACCTTTTCTTTTTCACAAGTTCATAAATAGTAATGAGCAGGTGTTGTAAAATGGACACCAATTTCAATAATATGAGAAATGCTCTACTTTAACCAAGCAGAAGTAGAATAAGGCCACATTAAATGGCAAGGACATCCGCTATATCCGCAGTCCTTGGGAAACGCTTACTTAAGGTAACAGCTCTCGCTTAAGGTAACTATACCGAAAAGACTTTTGGAATTATGTTTAAAGGCCGTGTTGCAGGGCTAATTTTCAAACAAATTTGTGCAATTTGCTTGCTGGTTGTTACAATGATACCTAACAACTGTTGTTAGGTATCACAAAACGGAATGTAATACGAAAAAGTAGGAACTATATTAGCGGTTTGCGATTGATTCTCATTTCCCTCAGAATGCATTGCATGACGTAACGTTGGGGAGACACGGACCAAAGCCGCATTGAGACCCTTGAGAATAGAGACAAGATAAGAGATAATAAGAGATTGTTCAGCAGATTATACAGATACATGGATAAATACATAGATAGATATAGTTAGTATATGCTAGAAGTGAACCTCCTAAGAACCAGGCAATTTGATTGGTTCGCTACCTCGGGATATTGGGCAATATCCCATGATTGAGATATCAAACTCAGGATATTGTTTTCATCGCAAAAAGTCTGCTAATAAAACAAACCGCCTGTCAAAAAGTGTTATCTTATTATTTTTGGAGTGTTCACGTGTAGTATACTAAAACAATTATTCTCCGTGAATAGTGGAGAATAGCCCCCGAGACCGGAGTTGGACGAATGCGCTTTGTGTATGTGTTCAATGTACATCTGTCTGATCGTATGTGCGGTAGATTAATGGTTAAATAATGTCAGACCACGATCGGTCATACTTGCAGGCACTCATTTGGAAGTGCACTAATTGCGTGTCCGAAAGGCTACCTGCCAGATTGGTGCCAATTATTGTCGTGTTTGCATTGTAATGCACAACTTTGCCTCTCCTTGTTATAAATCAACGTGCATCCAAACAACTTTAGCCAATGCAGCCTCCTATGTCAGTGTTGCTTTACAATACTATAGCATATCAGATTATCAAAAGCGTTGGGGGAAAGATTTAATTAGGGATTATCTGGGGGGGATTTCACAGGTGGGACTGGCAAATTAGCACACAGCTAGCATTTTGCCTTCTATTTCTAGATCTTCTGACTAAGTTTACCGGTACTTATCTGAACGATATTATCGCTGTCACTAGATTTAAAGAAAACGTTGACTTTCACTCTGTGCTAATCACTGACAGTAAAAATAAATAAAAGTGTCGTTATTTTATGCACTGCTGTTCATTGACTAGCTACAGAGCTCGTTGCTGCGTTGCTCCTCTGACCATGCATTTAATTGGCTTTGACGGTTCTTGGCAATTCCTCATTCGCCCTCTCACGTCTGACCGGGTTCGAAATGATACGGCTGTGGGCCATCATACATGTTACTTGTGGTTCTTGCCACCTCTTAGATGCCGATGTTATGACTACCAAAAATGACAAAAACTGGACTTTAACACTATTTTGAAGACATTTTATGAAGGACATATTGTGTGCTTTATGTACCCATTAATCAAACCTTCCGGTTAACCTGCAACACGGCCTTCAATGAAAGAGAGATGACAGCGAGGAAGAACCTTAAAAAGAAATGAGTTTCGGTGGGATTAAACAAATGGAAAAAATATAAACCCACGCCCAGCATTGCTCCGACAGGCCCATTGAACCTGCAACGAAGGGCCGCTTGGAGGAGGACGCCGGTGATTAATTAGTAGCGACAGATTCAGGTGTGCCCTGAGGTGCGTCATGTGAGATAAACCTGGATTGTTGCATTATGGCAGCTGTTTTGACGAGTTCAGAGAAGCCACTATTTGCTATCATCCCAAAAAACAAGGTCTTGTGGAGTGCACCGTATACACACACACTCACCTCATACAGCAACTGAACGTGGCCTAATTAAAAACATGCTGAAGAAGCAGAAAATAAACAGGATGTTCCCCAGCCATGACTCTGCTTATGGCCTGAGTATGAGAGATAAAATTCATTCTTTAAAAATTGCACTCTCCGGAAACTTTCAAGACTGACTTAATATTATTTTATGCTTAGCATAGTATCTATGCGGAGGTGGGAATAGTCAGACATGAGGCTGGAAAGTGCCGTCTGAAGCAGGCTGTGACGCACTGACGCCTATGGCAAATGTCAAGACCTTTCAAGGGAGCCGTAATAACAACACGTTTTTTAAATGATACATTACATGTTTTTCCAGCCACAATGAATCAAAAAATAAATATATAACCGGTGTGACACAATTCTGTTGAGCCAGAAAAGATTTTCATCAACTGGTCGCCTGTTGTTGACACCAGGCAATGATGTTACATTTATACGAATACCAGAGTTTGAGAGTAGTGACAGGTCAATTTTGCACCATTACAGAGAAGAAAGCCTCCAGCATGGCACATTATTTCATAGCTAAGGGCCAACTGTCAAACTAGATATAAAGAAATAAGATTTGATCATCTTATTTGTGCCGTGTTTCTCTGGGCTTCATCTGCCTTTCAAGTGAAGCTCAAGTGTCCTCCACCTTTTGTTTTGTTCACTTAACATCGCTTTACATTATTTTTCTTAACAGAAGCTGGGAACAACGGCGGCGTGGTGGTTAAAGGCTTGGTTAAAGTGGGGAAATTGGGAAACGAAAGCCATCACTGTGCTTGACGAATGGCACCCAAGTGGGTTAAGCCACGACGCTACAGAAAACAAACATGATACGCTTTATATTTTAAATCAAGGCTGAAATTACAGTTGGGTAACCTTGTACTGTTGCTGTTTGTGAAAGCGGCTGACATCGATACCTGGCGTTTTCGCTTGGACAGCACGGGGGGGGGGGGGGGGGGTTCCGCTCATTTGGCTGTCTGTCTGGCTAGAATGTTGGCCTGATCAGTCATTTACCGGTGATGAGTCAAGATTGTCAGACTGAAACAAATGACAAAGCTCTGCAGAGCGGGGGAGGGAAGAAAAGCATAGGGCTGCAGAAAATACACTCCCGGTGGAAGAATTGCATTCTTTCAAACAGTGGTGCACTTGTTTAGACTACGACAGGAGATAGAAACCACAAATGGTTCAAAATATAAAGGGATGTGCTGCTAAACCTATATGCGAAAGGGCGGAGCATTTAGATAGAAATGCAGACCAGAGGCCATTCCTTTGTCTCCGAAAGCTGAAACAATAAACCAAAAGGCAGCATTAAGAATTCGAAAAGGTATGAAAATCATTATTGTGTGACAAAGTGGACGTGTCTGTGAGGGGATAATCCAAGAATGTGCTCCTTGTCAGTATTTAAAAAAAAAAAAAATTATCTAATCAGCTTTGGAATCACAGCAAAAATTGCCTTTTTATAGTCTTAGGATTTGACAGAGTGTCTTGAGAGCCACTTCCCAGGTTTTTTTCTGTCTGCAATTTCAAAAGGAAATTGTAAATGGCTGAGCACTTAGGACTAATGCCTGAGGTATGTAGAGGGGAGATGTACTCATACCTGCCACATGAAATGAACAGACTATCCTATTGTTGAGTTGCCAATTAATTAGGCTCATAGGTGCTGCTAGGAATCGAGTCTTCCTTGAAATAAACAACACAATTTGGTATTCACTGTCGCCCTCCTGAGACCTAATGCAATTAAAAACTTAAACCGTAATAATCCCATTTATGCAATTAAGAAAGGGCAAGGTTGATTTAATTCACCTTATTTCCTGGAAGGAAGTGCAGTGCAGGTCTACTTTTCAAGTTGAATATTTTCAATTATTCAGATATTAACAAACCAAATCCATTGAATAAAAAATGTACTCAATGAGTGAGTGAGAGAAAGAAAGAAAGAGCTAAAGGAAAGTGAGCTGTGATTGACCAGGGCGCTGAGCCAATCAACAAGGCAGGGGGTGATGGCTGTTAAGTGTGTGTGTGCCAGCTTAGAGGGCTATAGGCATGTTATATTGCAGTCTCTAGGGACCATGTATCCTTGGTCAAAGCAGAAGTGGCTTATCAAATATTTGTGCAAAAAAATACAGTCACTACTACAATTGTGACCACATGAATGGCTATGGGATAGATGGATTGCCCTGCCATTTGAAAAGTCATGGTTTTATTGTGTTTGGCTGCTCATTTATATTGATTCACATTCAATTTGGTTGCACCATGATGATTGAATACAGCTTTTTTTTTTGCGCAATTCCATGCCAAACAAACAAACAAACAAGCTTGTTTCTGGTTGTTGTTCAGCTTTCACAGGTATTGAGGTGTTTTAAAGCTGCAGTAGGTAAGATTTAGGGCTGCACCATATGAGGGAAAATGGTACAGCCAGACCCTCTGCAAGGAATGGGACGAAAATAAGGTTGTTATCACTAACAGAGTTCATATTTTATTGAACATGTCGCATTGAATGCACTGATTAATGTACCAACAATGAAATACAAATAAAGGGAAACCGTACAACTGTTATTATACAATGATTGAAAAATTACGGCAATTTGATTACAAAAAAACTGTTCCCACTGTGTACACTGATAAATAATAGAGCAGCAGGGAAGCGAACAATATATAGTGTCATTATGCATTGTTTAGAAATACATTTCCAGAAAACAGCCGTATAACTTCACAGCGACAATAGCACCGCCATGCACAAGTAAAAAACCACGCATCGCTGTTCAGGAGCTTTTGAGCAATGTTTTAATTTTCTTTTGATTTTATTAATGTTTCCTCACTCTCTGCCCCCTACCTCCCTATGCATCTTCGCCATTGAGACGTGTTGCATTTCACACACCTGTGATTGACAGGTAAGATGAATTCCTGGAATCAATCACAGAAGAGATGCCTTGATTGGTCAGAAATTATCAGTTTCTAATATCTAAATTGGCTTACACAGTGGCAGGCCGCAGCGCATCCAACTCGCAATGGATATTCGACAG
This sequence comes from Gadus macrocephalus, assembly GCF_031168955.1. Taxonomy (NCBI): domain Eukaryota; kingdom Metazoa; phylum Chordata; class Actinopteri; order Gadiformes; family Gadidae; genus Gadus; species Gadus macrocephalus. The sequence continues at coordinate 4,922,205 of NC_082393.1, forward strand.
GGCATTTCACTCAGTAATAGCTGAAAGATGACTTTGGCATTTCTACTCAAGTACACTCAAATAATAGCCGTTAATCCTACCTAGAGCTCCTTTAAAGACCCCACTCTAGCCAACATTTGAGGTCCCATGTGTCCATCTTAAAGTAAGCCTTACACATACAATTACCAATTATGCCAATTAATTAACATGACAGAGTTTATTTGTATTATTTTACAAAGGCATTTATATATATATATATATATATATATATATATATATATATATATATATATATATATATATATAGCATTTTTTCCACGGCCAAGGCACTATTTTACATGAAGGCCCCTTGCAATCATTGCACAGCGCTGCTGATTAGCCTTGACAACCTTGCAAAGAAACAAAAAGAGCAACAAATAGAATTCCCCATTTGCCTCCTGTTCCTCAACCGTTGGCTGCCAGCACCACCGACCAAGACATGACCAGGCTGGGAGCGTATTTGTCCATACATTGGAGGAAACACTTGTTTGTTGGGCTGGTTCACCCCAGACAGAGATAACCTGTGGCCCAGTGAGGCAGTGAGCTTGAGGCCTAGGCAGTCCCCCTGTTCTCAGCCAACCCAGATTGACAACCGGGGAATTAGACGCTACAGGGAGGCCGGCCTCAAAAGGGATGCAGGAGAGACTCTGAGAGGAAAGCCCTTTGGCACAAATGAAATATAGCTCAAAATAATTATAACAAGCTCTTGTAGGCTGTTGCTAAGGTAATTCTGAGATGAGGGCCATTACTACACTCAATGCCATACTGTCTGTGTAGCCTGCAGATCTGCAATAATGCACCGATGGCAGAAAGGCAAGAGAGATATGTTTCAGTATTCAGAATGTCATCCATGTCCCAGTATGCCTAAAACTGTTGAAAGCAAGAGGATGTATATTCAATTAGGGCACCCAATGTAATACTAACGCAGCTTTTCCTCAAAAGAGGTTGTCTTTCTTCATTTCTTCTGACAGCTAAGCAAATTATGTAAAACACAAAAATAACAAATCTTATCCCGAATCAAGAACGGAAGCCCTATCTAATCACCAACCAATGCTTCCTTAATCCCAACATAATACCAATGCCTTTCAACAGAGAATGTAGTCTTGAAGAATCATGAAACCAAAAAAGGAAAACATAAAAGGGTTGGCAATTGTGCAAATAGCGCTTGGCCAAGTCCAACTTTAAGTAAATCGTGTGACAAAATGTAGGGTTTTAATCCCTGGTTCACTCCTAAAGTATAAATTCCCCAAATGCAGTCGTCCGTTCATTCGATTGAATCGATCAGCCACTCCTAAACCACTCCTAATATATGTTTTCCACCATCCCCATCGCGGGCCACAGAGGCAGATAGATGGCAGTATGCAAATCCCTCCCTGCGTGATGGAGGATGGAACTGCGATGTGGGAGCTGGTTCAGTGACGGGGGTAGAGAGAGAGCCACAGCAGCTCCTCCTGCGATGCACGGTGTGCACTTATTCTGAAAAGTTCAACAAATAGAAGTGGTACGGCCCTATTAGGGATATCGGGGTTAGTCTATAAACCCATCGATCAGGGCTACAGTATCCACAGTATCTGTACCACGACGTGGAATGTGAGATATATTCTGCAACAACGGAACCCAAATCCATTCAATCTTGTCATTGCACTTTGCATTTTATTGAATATGCCTTTCTCTATGGGGACGAATCTTGTAAAACTTGGGAGTTCAGTGGGATGTGCTGTCCTATCGCCTACGTTAACCTATAGGATGGAAAGTGCGTTGCAAAGTGCAGCTGCACCGATGTGTCGCCTCCACGGACCCGAGGAGGGGAGCGGATCGGAGGGAAAACAAGTGCACCGATGTGTGGCTGTTGTGCAGATCGCAGGCATGAAGCGCTCCACCGCTCACCGAAGTGCGTACCAAAGTGAAATACAACGACAAAGACCGCTGTTTTGAGTGACGTGGTGGGGTGATTTGACTCACTTTGCTTGCTAAACATCACAACACAACTGCGTGCACGACAACACACGTCTTGGAAGCGAACTGAACTGAGGGCGAGGGGGAGAAAATCGCGTTGAAAGTTGAATCGCCTAGTATCGCCTTACCTCAATATCGCCGTGTCGCCTTGTCTGCTCACCACACTTTCCACCGAGGAATAGTCCACCGTTTGTCCAGCGGGCAAGCATGAAGGGAGAAAGCAGCACACACTGAGCAGGATCGCGGTGAGCCACTGACCGGAGACGCACGCATCCTGCACCGCCAACATGATGTCCATCACAGAACTGCTGCACCCAAGTCTCCCCAAGTGTTGTTCTCAATAAAAACCTGCACGCAAAACCCTGGTCGTCAAATCTGTTGTTTTTTTTATCTTGTTTTTACTCCGTAAGAAAAACGATGGGTTGGTGGTGGTGGTGGTGGCGGCGGTGCTGCTATAGTTTCCCGGGTTTGTTTGGTTCCTACGTCAGCCCACGGAGCGAGGGGAAGTGCAGACTGCTCTCCAGTGGCGCGCACACCATCTAGTGAGGAGGAGACGCTGTGTAAAATGGGAGCAGACCTAGAAGCAGACAACCCCCAGGCGCTGATCCTGTTGCCATGCGGCCGTTTCCCGGGCAACCCGTTCCCAGTGGTTTCTGATGAAGCCGTTTGAGCGGCTGTAGGTAATGATGATACAACATACGCGACCTATGAGAAATTAATGGCGTTCATTTGAGAGACATCACCGCCCCCCCCCGTATTCCTGTGCAAGGAAATTTACATCCGGAACGTGGAAGTGGATGTTGGATGCCGTAGGTCGAGTGTTTTTTTTTCTTCAAAGTTATGTCACCCTTTTTTTTTTTTTGCAAATGCTGTATATTTCGAGGATGAAAGCGCTGCAAGCGCAGATGAGCAGAAGCGAAACTTCACAAGAAGCACAATAGATATTTTTTTTAAGTGGGCTGCGAGAGCTGCCATCCCCCTCCCCCCTTCGTTGTCATCGTCCCATTCAGAGCCTTAAGGCCTGTCCCCCTAGCACAGGGGTTAGGACAGCCGTAACCATGGAAATGACACACATTAATGTGAGGTGACATGTTAATATTTAGTTAATCCCACTTGATCTTTGTCAAAGACGCATGTCTTGTTGCTCTATCTCATTACCATAGCGTCGGTCGTGTTTACCAAGATAAGTAGGGAAAGGAACATCACCATTTTATTAAAATCATAAGAAAACATTATGAATGTAGTACAAAAATTATGGAAATCTTCTCGAAGCTGCTAACAAAACACCTTAGGTTGTGTTGTTGTTGTTTTTCTCCTGCTTGCTTTGTTTCAGTAAATTCTTGACAGTTGACAGTCTTCGCTGTGACAGACTCTCTCATCATTTCAGAACATATAGGCTGAACACACAATAAAAAAAATGATGTTTTTTCTCAAAACTGGGATGACAAAAGCTGTCATCGAGCAATGCAAATCCACGCCTTTGTCAGAGAATCGTTGAATTCAGTGTCAGTCAAGAATTTTGAAGTCCGAGGCATACTCAACGCACTTTCAACACTGAAAACATTGAAAACACTGAAAACATTGTCTATTATCTCTTAAAATAGTGGCATATGACATTTGCACTATGATCATACAGAATGAACTGGTGTCATTCAGAGTTGACATCCCCTGGCTCATAGTTTGAAAAGTGCGTGTCCCTCCTAATAGTGGACACACAAACCTTAATATAGTCCACAAACCTTTATAACCCCCACACACACACACACACAAAAACACACACATGCACACACATGCACCCACGCATGAATGCACACACACACACACACACACACACACACACACACACAATCATCCCCACTAGCCCCACCCAACCTTAACTTAACCGTGACCCCTTCTTTGCCTCACCTTATCCAGCCAATGGGCGGAGCTTGATGCCCCCCCCCCCCCCCCCCCCCCCATCTGCCGCTAGACCTTATTGCTATAATTAGCTCGGCTCCAGCCCCCCATCCAGCCTTCTCCCCCCCAACCCATAGTCGGGTTGGGGGGACAAACGGTGGACTATTCCTCGGTGGAAAGTGTGGTGAGCAGACAAGGCGACACGGCGATATTGAGGTAAGGCGATACTAGGCGATTCAAGTCAGGAGGGGTAGTTAGGTGGATGGATGGATGGATGGATGGATGGATGGCTGGATGGCTGGATGGATGAGAGACATGCATTAGTCTCATTCTCTGTTTAGTACTTTCCAACATAGACCAGACGACCATAAAATGCTAGTAACCTCCCCTCCTGCTAATAGCCACGGTGAGGCTAACGTCGCTAATAACCCTATTACTTAATGTTGTACTTACCTCTCTGGCCCGGCCGAGTGGCGGAGCGTATGATATTAACCCCCACAATCTATTGAATCTGGGCTGTGGAGCCTCTGTCTTTTTTTCTTTTTTCCCAGTCTCTCTTTTCTCCATGAGCTTTTCAAATTACCCTAGAAACAGCATGCCCTCCCAAGCATGAAAGCTATAATTACAATGAGTCTATTTAGTGGTGGTGAACTATCCAGGGGGGTGGGGAGGAGTGACGGGGCTTGAATATTCAACTCATAATAACCACAAGAATTTTGAGGCGAGATGAAAGGGACAGGCAGTGGCTGTCACAACAAGCAAGTAGCGCCCTGGACAATTAAGCGGGCGTTTCTATCCATGAGGCTAAAGTGAGCCCAATGCATTTGATCAGAGGAAAGTTTTCAAGGGAATTAAGTGATTTGTGAACATCATTTCATTCGGTTTCAATGATTGAATCAAGCATTATTGAACTATGTAAATCTTGTTTTACCAGTTATTCTAAATTGACACTATGCAATCTGTTTATGGAACAGTCATTTTTGGTATAGAAACAAGGAATAGCCTACAGTAATTGTGATGGTGATCATGGATCCATCCACCAATCCATTCATGCAGTCATCACAACAAACAAGGAGTCACAAATTCTGACAGATTAATCTGCAAATGATGAGATAGCCTCCTCTTGCGAGATCTAGATTGCCCCTCTTACAAAATGCTGTAACATGTAAACACTGGCTTCTGAGCATAAAATAATATCAAATCGATCAAATGTGTTTTCTTGATCGAAAGCACCAAACATGAATGTGATTCGTAATTAAAATTGATTTAGCTGTAGCTGTAGCTTATACCATATCCATACTACTTAAACATTTCATTTTATGTTTGGACATTTCAAGTATGCCGAGCTATGTATTTCACTTCAAACGAAGAGAAATGTACCTTTAACTCCTCTCAATAGATGAATGAATTATTCATTGTTTTTTTATTCCACATCGACCAATTTAAGAGCAAAAATTAACATTTAGGTGGGGGATAAGATTAAAATTGATATATATATATATATATATATATACATGAATTCCACATCAGTGTGTCAGCGCCGTTGAGGAGGTGAAACTGATTGCCTGTCTCGGTCAGATCAGATTCTCCTCATCAGTAACCCGTACTTCTCATTGGGGTTACGTTGGGCGAGGCTGCATCCCGAGAGCCCCTGACCGCCTGCACACACTCTCAGCTCGCCTCAGATATGAAGCAGGTTCGGGAGCCTCGACTGGGACCCCCTCGTGTTATTTCGGAGAGTAAGAACGAAAGTAAGAGATGAAAAGTGGCTAAGCAGAATTGACCTTGAGTGCGTGTCTAAACAATGTCGGCATCTATCAGAACAGACTTCATCTCGAGGTTTAACCAAAGAAAATATGCACAAATCATACACAGAAAGCGTGTAGCTTTGCAGCAGGCTGCATCTCAGAGAGAAGCTCCTCTTCCAGAAGATAAGGCAGAGTGATAAACGGTGCGGAGAGCTTTCTCCTTCGCTCAGCAGTGACCTGTGATCTACAGTGAAACGTGCAAGGAATGTAATCTCCACCTCGCCTCGCTCACTGTATCTCGTCCTCATAAAATGCACAACTCGGGTAAAATGCTCAACTCTTCTTTCCGAGGGCCTGAGAAGATCATGTCTCGGGCCTTGTTCGCTGATGTTATTTGTAATGTCTTTGCGAGGAACATCACAGTTCAGATATCGTATGTTTTTCGATAAGGGCACCCTCCTCCGCCAGCCACGGCCCACACAGTATCTGTAGGTAATGGAAACACACTCTTTGAGTTTCCCGGCAAGATATTCCATTATGATGTACTTTGCATCATCCACATTTGTCGCTGTGAAGAGATGTGATCCATTTTTCAAATGGTCCTCCTGTCCACCCACCAAATGCCCCATTCTAACATAGATGTAGGAGGCCAAATCAATTTTTGAACGAACAATTAAGTTTGATATATGTACTGCATATATATCTGCCGCCGGGATTTATTTTGGGATGTTCGTTGCGACACAGTTCGCCGCACCGGACACGATCCCGAGGATTTATGAGTCATAACCGATGTGTAATTCCCCAGAGAACCTTCGCACTTCACACATGGTTGATAGTTCAACACAGACGCTTTTTTGATTCATAAAAGAAGCTAGCAGCTGATCTCTGCATGCCTCGCTCAGTGTGAGAGTGTGTGTGTGTGTGTGTGTGTGTGTGTGTGTGTGTGTGTGTGTGTGTGTGTGTGTGTGTGTGTGTGTGTGTGTGTCTGTGTCTGTGTCTGTGTGTGTTTGGTCTGCAATGAAAGTGCCCTGTGATGCACAGCCAGGCAAGCAGAATTACAACTTTGGAAACTGAAAAAAAAAAAAGATCCTTCTTGTTGGGAAATTTAGTGAGCGTCAGCAGACATCTTTTTGGGCATGAGGTTCGCCTGGATGCCTGTTGCCTGGGTATGTAGCAGATGTCCTGGGTGCTCAATTGGCAAGATACAGGGGGCCCGTCCATAGTAGTACTTTGCTTAAGGCTATGTAATAATGAGAGATCATTTTTTTCACATCCATTTTGTTTTCATCTCTTTCCCGTCCGTAGAAGTGTTTCAATGTATCGCTTTTTTACCTCCAATATACCACCTTCTTCAATTACTCTTCGAAACAAGGTTAATGGTGTTAGCTGGACTCTGAAAGGGAAAAGTAATTCATACATCTGCTGTACTTATCTGATATATATATAGGCCTATCTATAAATTAATACCAAAGAAGCAAGGTTAGGTAAGTTATGTTTCGCTGGTTGGGTAAAAAAAGGAAAAAGGTCTCTTCAGAGCTTAAGATTTATTTGCAATGTTCTACAGTAGCAGCAGCCACGGGCAAAAGAAACCGTATCCCTTCCTCTGCTTTGATTGTGAAAGCTATTATGGCGGGGCTCCCATTTTCAGTCAGAAGATTTCTGTTACAGTTTAGGAATATTTATTCTGTTTGCTGAGATGTATGTGTCAGAACCCTTTGAAAAGCGTCTCAGAGTGTCCCACCCGGTGAGAGAATAACAACTGTGTTCGTCGACGTTAATTGGATTACCAAAAAAACAAAAAAGAGGCAAACAATGGATTATTTTAATAAATAATAAAGCATTTTATAATTGAAAAATATCACCAGGAACTTAAAATAGTACACTGAATGCTTCAACACTGAGCTAATTAACAAATAAAAAATATCAAGTGACCTAAATAAAATAGCTGAAAAAATTCATGCCAGGCTCTATGAATACATAGCATGTTCCCCTGCCCTAATTACAGAGGGGTATGTTGATTCCATTGAACATGCTGATCCCTTTAACATTTCAAGTCGCATTTTTAAAGTTTATCCCTCCATCCATAATATCATAGATTATTTATGAATCCACCAAGGTCCGTAACAGCTTTCCAGAAAAAATGATAGGAACACAGAGGCATGAATTAATACTGCTGATGCTTCACATTTCAGATTTCATAGCATATGGTGGTTTGCAGGGCATATTTTGGCAGGCGGAACCGGCTTTAGCCCGGCACAAAACTCACTGGTGCTAATTTCCGCTAATACCCTCCACCTTGGCACATCGGAAGATGGTTGGTTGGTTGTGTGTGCCTCCTGTTGTCCCTGTTGGTCTGGGATCAAAATGCCTGGACACAAGGTAACCAGGGGTAGGCGAGCTCTGAGCCATGTTTTGCATATCTTAAAAAAATGAATTAAAAGTATGGCTCTGAATTAATAATTAAAAATGGAAAATAAAATTCTATCTTGTCATCGAGATGAGAAAATGTTTTTCACTTCATTAAATATTCTACTTTGGGAAGGGGGTGATGCACCCAATAAGGTTTTGACAAACAAAACATGTCATGTTGAGATTCAGGGAAATCAAGGAAATATGTAAATTGTTGTCCAGCAACACAAATTAAATTCTAGGGAGTTTGAGCATTAAAACTTTGCAAATAAAGTCTGCGCTGCATATATTGCTTGATGTTTTTCAGCAATCCAACCTAAAAGTAACCAAACCAATCTAAATGAAATCACATACATGCAGTAATATATCTATCTTCAGTAAATTGGATATTTCTTTGTGTCAAATAGAGCTTTTACTGAAACACAAGCAGGAGGCTAAATGGCTACGGGTAACACAAAAACGATTGATTTCTGTGCAGGTATGAAGGTCTTTCCGACCAGTGATAGCTTTGTATCGTGTAGGTGAAGGACAGCTCTGCCTGACAGCACATCGGGCCATTAGACTCAACCCCCCACCGAGCCGCACACGCACACTGAAAGAAAGGTTTCACCATCTCAAGCTTGGGTCATGTTCTTCTATGAAAGAAAATGAGTTCTGTGGCTTTGGATTTGGATATCACTTTGTCGTTTTGCTCTCGTTTGCTTATCATTTGTAGAAATGTGATTACTGTTGGATTCAACAGCAATGATATGCATGGCTAAGGAAGGAAGGATGGAAATATCAAATGTTTTGGACAGGTCAAGGTTTCCCAATGAACAATCTGTGACATTGTCGTTTATTATTTCTTGTAGTAAGAGTTATCCAAAGTTACAAACATATCTGCACACAGACACACAGACGGACAGACAGACACCATGGTCTTACGATGTCATAACTCTGAGCTCTTGATTTGAAATGGTTTTGACCAATGATGGAATATGAAATTCCAACAGAAAATGTGTTTGATGTCTCTATGTAATGACTAGGAAAACTAATACCAAACATTATGAGAATGATTACGAATAGCATGCGCCCTATGGAATAGTATTTGTTTTAAAGAATGTTTAAGCATTTTATAAAAAGGATGTTTATCAGGGAAAAACACGCTAAAACTTCCTAAATGTCAATGTTCCTACAAATTATATTTCTTGGAAATCTCCTTTGGTATTTATCAGAGAGACAGCATAAATTCAGTTCCACTAGAAATGCATTCTATCTATCTACAACTCTTAAAATGCACGAGTGACCTTTTAAGGTATTCTCAACAACAGACGATAGCCAAGATAATCACTTAACGTTGAAGGCTGTCTGTTTAAAGCAGCGATATTGACCTGTGAAATTTAAACTTTAAAGCAGGGAGAACTGTTACTTGTTGCTCCATAACCAATTTATTCAAAACAGCCTTACCAAGATAACAAATTTGCTTTGTTCAATTATGCTCCGAAATCCATGACTTTGGGTAACAGCCAAAAATGGAATAGAATTCATTAAATTCACAAAGAGTAATATAACCTGTCAACAGGTGAATAAATAAGCAGGAAAGTAGGAGATGTTCATGCTAATACATTCTCGATACTCGAAATATATAAGACAAGAAGCCAGACGTTCATTTAAAAGAATCAATTGACATGTAGATGTTTGAGCTAGACCTAAATCTCTCTTCTTTCAGGTCTGAAAGCTTTAGTGGTTTCGACAGGAAGTTGATTTTACAACTCACTGGCTTTTCTCTCTTTGGGGCCGCTCTGCTTCCTGGCAGACAGCTGCCATGGAAAACTGGTATCTCCACAGCAGAGTTTAATCTGATTGACCTTCTGGCAATGGGAAAATACATTACATTCAGCACCTTCACAGTCTCAACTCTTAACTACCGGCACTGCGTTATGCATACCAAAAGGCAAGCGCCAAATCTCTCCTCATTAGTGGGGGATCAACATCCTGCCGGCAGTGTAGTTAACAATGCAGCGGGCATTTGTGGTTTAAAGTCCATTTTGGGGGTAAGGGATGCTGCCAATTCATGCTTGACCAGGGGTCTCTGGCCCTGAAGCGGTGTGCTATTTTTGCGCTGTACAAACAGAGTTCAATTCCACAGAACCATAGAAAAAACGTTTCATTTTATCACTGTGCCTTCTACCTGGAACCTCATTTGAATATATATACATTTAACATTCTCGCCATGGACAGTAAACACGAGTGGGAGCGTGTTCTTATCAAGGTTTTTTCGAGGACATCTGATTAAAATGGGAAAAGAACGAGTGAGTGTGATGAAGGGATAGCTATTCTCCACCGGGCAAACAGAGGCGCCAGATGTAACAGATGTAAATAAACGACTAAATGACAAGCATTGGCTGATTCCGTTGTCCGTTGTGAATTCATAACATTGGGCAAAACGACAACAACAACAACAACAACAACAACAACAACAACAGTCCCCACCCCTGCCACAGCCACCACAACGACAACACATTAAGCCGACCCAGTGGCGTAGCCTATGACAGCGTTGACAAGGTAATACGTGCTTACCTGTGCGTTTAACAGCTCGGCAAAGCGCGGAGGAAACAAACAAAAGGACCTAATGAGGAGGATAAACAGCTCCGGGTGAGTGACACCGGATGCCCTGACTTCACCCACACCCTTCCACCCACGGCACATCTCCTCCCTTGTGTCAGGTGAGCCTTTGCACGAGCAGAACCCAGCAAGCGTTGAGGCGGACGTGTTGTATGCTACGGGGGATTGGCAAGATACTAAGACTTTAGTGGGAGATAATGAGAAGTGATAGGGAGACGCTTCAGCAGTGGTGAGATGAAAGAACCGAGGAAGGGGGTGTCTTGAAATGTGCTTGGTCCCGGAAAAACGCATTGACTCGATCTGCAGACTGGATTAGTCATGTGTTCATATAAAACCCCTAATTTGATCAGCAGTAGCGGCCATATTGTGCGGGTTTTACCGCTCACAATACACGTTGACCCCCGACTTCGTCTGACAGGGAGGGTTGAGAGTGCCGTACGTTTGAATTGGGGGGGGTGAGTCGAATACATATTGGTAGTTAAGGCGATAATGCCCGGGGGCGCTTTCTAAGAGCAGCTATATTTACACCACTGTCGTTTCAGAAACTGATGAACTTCCGTACCATGATAACTTCCATGACCGTCCCTATGTGGAGATAATCTAACTTAAGTATTACCAGGGCTCGGCGAGTGACGCTCCATTAAAGTTATGCAAGAGCATTAAGCGTATGTATTAAGTGTATTATGGATGAACATCTGTTTCGTAGCCCGTAGCTGCGCAGCAGTAATAAAACTGACTTGACCCCCTAGCCTCCCAAGGGTATTTATCTCCGTACATCGAGCTACTGTGCATCACAGAACAGCAACAAAAACACCGGCATGGCCTCATAGAAACATGATGCTGTTCCCATCGGTGCAGAGGCCAAAATATTTCCTTCGACCAGGCCTGGCTCTGTGGACATAAATTCTGTTTTCGAGTCGTTACGAATCTGGCCCCAAAAACAAAACAGCTTGCGTGTGCTCTTTTATATCCCTCTCTGTTGACAGCGCTGCTGCAGTAACCCTCGGTCAGGTCGCCTTGACAGAAGGGAACTGAGACCCGCTATGTCCATCTCTCTCGCTCTCCATCTCCTTATCTCTCTCTCTCTCTCTCGCTCTGTCTCTGTCTTTCTCACCCTCTCCTAAAGAACATCCCTCCTTCTCTGTGTGGCATGCCAATCAAAGCAAAGAAGAAACACTGCGCCGTTGAATCCCCCTGTTCAACCGCTCAGCGTTAAACTGTGATGTCGTCCCTGTTTGAAGAACACAAACGTCGCTAAAGTGTCAAACCAGGTGAGTGAATTACGAAAGGAAATTAATTAGTGAAAAAAAACGAAGAAATTCCATTCACTGTCAGTCCCCCCCCCCCCCCCAACACACACAGTAGCTCTTCTATCCATCAGTCTTTGTGAGGGATTCAGCAACTAATGAAATCTGCTAATCTGCGTTTATTCATCCTGGAGGAGGCCCTAATCCTCCCAGAATACCATTGGGTGGGGGGGTGGGGTTGTGGGGTAGGAGGGCGAGGAGGCAGGGGGGTTTGCTGCATTTGATCCTGCGCCCGTTGATTTGGTGCAGTCTTCCTACGTGTGCGTGGAGCTCCGTGAGGGGGGAGCAGTTGGATTTAATGAGGTTGTTAAATGATTGAGTTCCGCGCTCCTGGTGAGACAAGACATTAATACGTCTCCCTGTGTTTTCTGCGTTTTTTGGGGTTTGTCAACCCTGGCTCCCGAATAGGTAGCAGCTTCTCCCTGCTCAATATGGGAAAACACTGTGCTGGGGAAACATAAGGGACTTGTTCTGAGATCTCTTCAACCTGCGTTTGTCTCTTCGGTGTCACAAGAACAATCCGAAAATTGTCTTTCTTAGCCCGCGGC